>NC_052154.1:97903063-98203063 GCF_902713615.1 Scyliorhinus canicula
CCCCCCACCCCCATCAACCGGCATCAGGCCCCCCCCCCCCACAAACCTCACCCCCAACTCCCCCACCCCCATCAACCGGCATTAGGCCCCCCCCCCCACAAACCGCCCCCCCCCACAAACCTCACCCCAACACCCTCACCCCCATCAACCGGCATTAGGCCCCCCCCCCACAAACCTCACCCCCAACTCCCCCACCCCATCCACCAGCATCAGCCCCTACCCCAAACCACACCCCCAACTCCCCCACCCCCATCGAGCGGCATCAGCCCCCACCCCAAACCGCTCCCCCAACCCCATCCATCAGCATCACCCCTCACCCCAAACCACACTCCAAACTCCCCCACCCCCATCCACCGGCATCAGCCCCTACCCCAATCCTCACCCCCAACTTCCCCACCCCCATCCACCGGCATCAGCCCCCACCCCAAACCTCACCCCCAACTCCCCCACCCCGATCCACCGGCATCAGCCCCTACCCTAAACCACACCCCAATCTTCCCCACCCCCATCCACCGGCATCAGCCCCCACCCCAAACCTCACCCCCAACACCCCCACCCCTATCCACCGCCATCAGCCCCCACCCCAAACCTCACCCCCAACACCCCCACCCCTATCCACCGCCATCAGCCCCCACCCCAAACCTCACCCCCTACTCCCCCACCCCCATCAACCGGCATCAGTTCCCGCCCGCCCGCCCCCCCCCCACCCCCACCCCACAAACCTCACCCCCAACTTCCCCATCCACCGGCATCAGTTCCCCCCCCACCGCCCCCCCTCACAAACCCCCCCCCCACAAACCTCACCCCCAAGTCCCCCATCCACCGGCATCAGCGCCCCCCCCCCCCGCCAAACCCCACACCCAACTCCCCCACCCCCATCCACTGGCATCAGCCCCTACCCCAAACCTCACCCCCAACTCCCCCACCCCCATCCACCGGCATCAGCCCCTACCCCAAACCTCACCCCCAACTCCCCCACCCCCATCCACCGGCATCAGCCCCCACCCCAAACCTCACCCCCAACCCCCCATCCCCATCTACCGGCATCAGCCCCTACCCCAAACCTCACCCCTGAACTCCCCCACCCCCATCCACCGGCATCAGCTCCCCCCCCCCCCCAACTCCCCCACCCTCATCCACCGGCATCAGCTCCCCCCCCCCTTCTCCCCCAACCCCATCCACCGGCATCAGCCCCTACCCCAAACCACACCCCCAACTCCCCCACCCCCATCCACCGGCCTCAGCAGCCCCCCCCCCCCCCCCCCCACTCCCCCAACCCCATCCACCGGCATCAGCCCCTACCCCAAACCACACCCCCAACTCCCCCACCCCCATCCACTGGCATCACCCCCCTCCCCCCAAACCTCACCCCCAACTCCCTCACCCCCATTTGGGCAGCATGGCAGTACAGTGGTTAGCACTGTGGCTCACAGGTCCAAGGTCCCAGGTTCGATTCTCCCCTTGGTCACTGTCTGTGCGGAGCCTGCACTTCATTCTCGTGTCTGCGTGGGTTTCCTCCGGGTGCTCCGGTTTCCTCCCACAGTCCAAAGATGTGCAGGTGGATTGGCCATGATAAATTGCCCTTGGTGTCCAAAAAAGGTTAGGAAGGGTTATTGGCTAACGGGGATAGGGTGGAAGTGAGGGCTTAAGTGGGTCAGTGCAGATTTGATGGGCCAAATGGCCTCTTTCTGCACTGTATGTTTTATATTCATCCGGCATCACCCCTCCTCCCAAACCTCTCCCCCAACTCCCCCAGCTCCCACCCACCGGCATCAGGCCCCCCCAACCTCGCCCCCAACTCCCCCACCCCTCATTCACCAAATCGGACACTCCCCTTGACCCCTCTACCCCTCTATTCCCCTCTATTTGCCAACATCGGAACTCCCAATCGTCGCACCCCTCCCCCCGCCCCGCTATTTGCAACATCAGGGCCCTCCAATTCACTGACATTGGCCCCTAACCCATTTGCCAGCATTGGACCCCCTTTTTTCTTCCCTACCCCTCACATCACAAGTGAACCCTTGCTGCAGGATCACCTACAGGTCCCGCTCCCTGTAGGCCCCACCCCATTTTTGGAGGTCAGGAGTGATTCCTGTCGGCCTTACATCACGGTGGGAACATCCAACGTTCCCGAAAGATAGGAAGTTAAGTCGGTTTTGAATATTTAAATGAATGGTAATCAGATTCATCGAGGTCCCATCTGCTGCTGAGCCCAGCAACCCAAACTCATGTCTGACATCCCCGTGCACTCAAACACTGTACACAAAGAGTCACTTTGCAGTTTGTCGACAGTGAACCTAACTTGATGGAATGTGGAAGATCATTCATCCTCTTCCTACATTATTGGGTGTTTATTTGGTGGGCTCCATGGGCACTAACCTCTGCTGTGACCTCTGTCCAGGCTACTATGGTCAGACAGGGAGGGCTCCTGCTGCCATTTTGGGAAAACAGTACCCCGTCCTGTTACTGGCAAGCCTGGAGATGAGTATCCAGGGAGGCTTCCTTGAGTCATGGGGATGTAGTATTGTCTGCTCTGGGGCATCCTGGTTGATGTAGTCCTGAAGGATAGCCAGACTGGACCTCCTGGCCTGAATTGAGTGAATGGCTGTCTAAGGGACCTTTTAACATGGTGCCTGGGCCTATACAGCCTCACCAAGAAACTGCAAGGTCAGCAACCTCCAGCCTCCATCGGAGGGTGATTTGACCACCTTCTCATGGATACAGACATAATGAGGTGAATAATACAAGATTGTGCGTGGTCACCCACTCCCCCAGGCGGAAATCATTCTCACTCCCTTTCTGGAGTCTGCACGCAGCGGCAGGTGTGGAAGATTCCGGCTTTTGGATGGATCGGTGGAGCATCCCAACTGTCAGAAAAATAATGAGGAGTTGCGTTTTAATATGTGCGTTGGTGCCTGTATAAGTATGTGTGTGCCTTTGTGTACGCGTTTCTGATTGGCCATGTGACTGTCTTTGCTTGTGTGCATGTTGATGCGTGTCTGTTTGTGTGTCAGTCTGAGTGGGTTTCTGTGCATGTGTCTATCTGTGTCGCATGCTAGTGTGTGCCTGTTTTTCTGTGTGCTTGTATGTGACTGTGGATATGAGTCTGCATATATGTGCATCTTTGCATACATAGAAATGGCTGTCTATGCCAGATACTCGTGCATGTGTTTATATGTATGCCTGTGCATGTGTCGGTGCATGTGTCGGGGCATGTATGTGTGCATGTCTCTGCAGATACTCGTGTATCTGTCAGAGTCTCTGCAGATACACATCTGTGAGTACATGTGTATGTGTGTCTGCAAGTCTATATGTGTACTTGTGAGTATCTCTGTATCTGTGTGTATGTCTGTGCGCCTGCAGATATATATGTGCACATGTGAGTGTGTGTCTGCAGTAGTATTGGTATATCTGAATGTGTGTCTGCAGATATACATGTGTATCTGTGAGTGTGTGTCTGCAGATGTATATGTGAGTGTGTGTATATGTATATCAAACTATTCAGAAGGACAGTGTGGATGGTAAGAAAGGTGGTGTAGCTCTGTTATTTAAGGATGACATGCGGGCAATAGTAAGGGATGACATTGGTGCTATGGAGGATAAGGTTGAATCCATTTGGGTGGAAATTAGGAATAGTAAGGCAAAAAAGTCACTGATAGGAATAGTCTATGGGCCACCAAATAGTAACATTATGGTGGGGCAGGCAATAAACAAAGAAATAACTGATGCATGTAGAAATAGTTCAGCAGTTACCAATGGGGGATTTTAATCTACATGTCGATTGGTTTTACAAGGTCGGTCAAGGCAGCCTTGAGGACAAGTTTATAGAATGTATCCGCGATAGTTTCGTAGAACAGTATGTAATGACACCTCTGAGGGAACAAGCAGTCCTAGATCTAGTCCTGTGTAATGAGACAGGATTGATTAATGATCTCATAGCTGGGGATCCTCTCGGAATGAGCGATCACAATATGGTGGAATTTAAAATACAGATGGAGGGTGAGAAGGTAAAATCAAACACTAGTGTTTTGTGCTTAAACAAAGGAGATGACAATGGGATGAGAGAAGAGCTAGCTGGGAGCAAAGACATTATGGTGAACAGTTGACGGACAGTGGAGAACCTTCCAAGCGATTTTTCACAGTGCTCAGCAAATCTATAGGGGGCAACAGAAAGCTACTAAAAAAGCTATAAAGAAGAGTAAGAAATGAAATGAAATGAAAATCGCTTATTGTCACGAGTAGGCTTCAAATGAAGTTACTGTGAAAAGCCCCTACTCGCCACATTCCGGCGCCTGTCCGGGGAGGCTGGTATGGGATAGATTATGAGAGTAAACTTGCTCAGAATATAAAAACAAATAGTAAAAGTTTCTACAAATATATAAAACAAAAAAGAGTGATTCTTTAGAGAAGGGTGATTTAATAATGGGAGATGAGGAAATGGCTGAGGAACTGAACAGGTTTTTTGGCTCGCTCTTCACAGTGGAAGACACAAATAACATGCCAGTGACTGATAGAAATGAGGCTATGACAGGTGAGGACCTTGAGAGGATTGTTATCACTAAGGAGGGAGTGATGGGCAAGCTAATGGGGCTAAAGGCAGACAAGTCTCCTGGCCCTGATGGAATGCATCCCAGAGTGCTAAAAGAGATGGCTAGGAAAATTGCAAATGCACTAGTGATAATTTACCAAAATTCAATAGACTCTGGGGGGTCCCGGCGGTTTTGAAATTAGCAAACGTGATACCATTGTTTAAAAAAGGAGGCTGGCAGAAGGCAAGTAATTATAGGCCAGTGAGCTTAACGTCGGTAGTAGGGAAGATGCTGGAATCTATCATCAAGGAAGAAACCTGGATGGAAATTGTCCCATTGGGCAGACGCAGCATGGGTTCATAAGGGGCAGGTCGTGCCTAACTAATTTAGTGGAATTTTTTGAGGACATTACCAGTGCGGTAGATAACGGGGAGCCAACGGATGTGGTATATCTGGATTTCCAGAATGCTTTTCACAAGGTGCCACACAAAAGGTTGCTGCATAAGATAAAGATGTATGGCATTAAGGGTAAAGTAGTAGCATGGATAGAGGATTGGTTAATGAATAGAAAGCAAAGAGTGGGGATTAATGGGTGTTTCTCTGGTTGGCAATCAGCAGCTAGTGGTGTCCCTCAGGGATCAGTGTTGGGCCCACAATTGTTTACAATTTACATAGATGATTTGGAGTTGGGGACCAAGGGCAATGTGTCCAAGTTTGCAGTCGACACGCAGATGAGTGGTAAAGCGAAAAGTGCAGAGGATACTCGATGTCTGCAGAGGGATTTGGATAGGTTAAGTGAATGGGCTAGGGTCTGGCAGATGGAATACAATGTTGACAAATGTGAGGTAATTCATTTTGGTAGGAATAACAGCAAAAGGGATTATTATTTAAATGATAAAATATTAAAACATGCCGCTGTGCAGAGAGACCTGGGTGTGCGAGTGCATGAGTCGCAAAAAGTTGGTTTACAGATGCAACAGGTGATTAAGAAGGAATTTTGTCCTTCATTGCTAGAGGGATGGAGTTTAAGACTAGGGAGGTTATGCTGCAATTGTATAAGGTGTTAGTGAGGCCACATCTGGAGTATTGTGTTCAGTTTTGGTCTCCTTACCTGAGAAAGGACATACTGGCGCTGGAGGGTGTGCAGAGGAGATTCACTAGGTTAATCCCAGAGCTGAAGGGGTTGGATTACGAGGAGAGGTTGCATAGACTGGGACTGTACTGTTGGAATTTAGAAGGATGCGGGGGGAATTTATAGAAACGTATAAAATTATGAAGGGAATAGATAGTATAGATGCGGGCAGGTTGTTTCCACTGGTGGGTGAAAGCAGTACTAGAGGACATAGCCTCAAAATAAGGGGAAGCAGATTTAGGACTGAGTTTAGGAGGAACTTCTTCACCCAAAGGTTTGTGAATCTATGGAATTCCTTGCCCAGTGAAGCAGTTGAGGCTCCTTCATTAAATGTTTTTAAGATAAAGATAGATAGTTTTTTGAAGAATAAAGGGATTAAGGGTTATGGTGTTCGGGCCGGAAAGTGGAGCTGAGTCCACAAAAGATCAGCCATGATCTCATTGAATGGTGGAGCAGGCTTGAGGGGCCAGATGGCCTACTCCTGCTCCTAGTTCTTATGTCTATGTGTGTCTGTGAATGTGCGTGTGTGTCTGCATATGTATCTGTGAGTGTGTATGTCTACTGATGTATATCTGTATCTGTGAGTGTGTGTTTGCAGATGTATAGGTGTATCTGTGTGTGTGACTGCAGATGTATACGTGTATCTGTGGGCATGTGTGTGTCTGCAGATGTATATGTGTATCTGTGAGTCTGACTGTCTGCATATGTATAGGTGTATCAGTGAGTGTGTGTGTGGATGCATATGTGTATCTGTGAATGTGTGTGTGTCTGCAGGTGTATATGTGTTTGTGTCTGCAGATGTATATATGTATCTGAGTGTGAGTGTGTGTCTGCAGATGTATATGTGTATATGTGTTTGTGTCTGCAGATGTATATGTGTATCTGAGTGTGAGTGTGTGTCTGCAGATGTATTGGTATATCTGTAAGTGTGTGGGTGTCTGCAGATATATACGTGAGTGTGTGTCTGCGGATGTATATCTGTATATGTTTGTGTGTCTACAGATGTATATGTGTATCTGTGAGTGTGTGTCTGCAGATCTATATGTGTATCTGTGAGTGTGTGTGTCTGCAGATGTATGTGTATCTGAGTGTGTGTTTGCAGATCTATATGTGTATCTGAGTGTGAGTGTGTGTCTGCAGATGTATTGGTGTATCTGTAAGTGTGTGGGTGTCTGCAGATGTATATGTGTATCTGTGAGTGTGTGTCTGCAGATGTATATGTGTATCTGAGTGTGTGTTTGCAGATGTATAGGTGTATCTGTGAGTGTGAGTATGTCTGCGGATGTATATGTGAGTATGTGTCTGCAGATGTATATGTGAGTGTGTGTCTGCAGATGTATACATGTATCTGTGCGTGTGTATCTGCAGATAGAACATAGAACATAGAACATAGAACAGTACAGCACAGAATAGGCCCTTCGGCCCTCGATGTTGTGCCGAGCCATGATCACCCTACTCAAACCCACGTATCCACCCTATACCCGTAACCCAACAACCCCCCCCCCCCCCCCCCCCCCCCCGTATCCACCCTGTACCCGTAACCCAACAACCCCCCCCCCCCCTAACCTTACTTTTTAGGACACTACGGGCAATTTAGCATGGCCAATCCACCTAACCCGCACATCTTTGGACTGTGGGAGGAAACCGGAGCACCCGGAGGAAACCCACGCACACACGGGGAGGACGTGCAGACTCCGCACAGACAGTAACCCAGCCGGGAATCGAACCTGGGACCCTGGAGCTGTGAAGCATTTATGCTAACCACCATGCTACCGTGCTGCCCAGATGTCTGGAGATACTGGCATTGGACTGCGGTGAGCACAGGAAGTAGTCTTACAACACCAGGTTAAAGTCCAACAGGTTTGTTTCAAATCACTAGCTTTCGGAGCACAGGCCCTTCCTCAGGTGAATGAAGAGGTATGTTCCAGCAACATCTATATAGACAAAATCAAAGATGCAAGACGATGCTTTGAATGTGAGGCTTTGCAGGTAATGAAGTCTTTATAGGTCCAAACGGAGCAACTGGAGAGAGGGATAATCCCAGGTTAAAGAGGTGTGAATTGTCTCAAGCCAGGACAGTTGGTAGGATTTCGCAAGCCCAGGGCAGATGGTGGGGGGTGAATGTAATGCGACATGAATCCAAGGTCCCGGTTGAGGCCGTACTCATGTGTGCGGAACTTGGCTATAAGTTTCTGCTCGGTTGGTGTCCGGTGTAAATTGTTGACTTTCTTACAACACTGGGGTCCAGTCCTCCCGGTCACACTCCCGGGCTCACGGCCGCCACCACCTCTTCCCAGGCAGCACTGGCTTCCCTATGGCACATCCTCTGGGACCCTCAGGGGAACAGGACATCTCTCCTGACCTCCACCTCATCGAGAAGCCTCCCCACGTCCGTATCGGCGAGTCATGGGGCTGGTTGTCTTGGTGCCATGGCCTTCAGCTGAGGTCGGCTGTGTAAGTGCTGCTGGTGAGCATGGTCCCAGTGAATCGGCTGGCAAGCCTTCATTTGCAGTGAGAATCCCATGGGGCCTTGTTCAGTGTTTACTAGCGTTGCCGGCCTCGCCGGGCCGAGCTCTGGGAAACTCGCGGCAGTTCCCGCTCGTTACCACACTTCGAAATCTTTCCGGAGAATCACATCCATACTTTTGGTCACAGCTTTAAATCCATAGCTGACCTTTCTGGTATATCTCATTCCCTGCAGACCTGTTTTTCCCTCCTCCTCCTCCTAATTACGCAGTCAGTCCTGTTCCCTCAGCTGCCAACCACAATCTCTCTCAAACACACATCCTTCACCACAAGCCCCACACACTGCATGCAGGTTCCTACCCCCCCCCCCCCCCCCCCCCCCCCCAGCCAGCTGACAGATTGGTCTCCGAGTCACTCTCCACCTCCCATGTCACCTCAAACCACTTTGTGGAGGAACACTCTCCAGGTCATACAGCAAGTGGCTAATCATAGACTCTGTGCTTTGGCTTAGCTTTTGTATTTGTCTCTTTGTTGCTTATTCGAACTTCCTCCCTTTAGCTAGCCTGGCTGATCCCTTTCTAACAGACACTCAAACAGCCTTGAGATCTCCTTTTGCAGTACAGAGGGATCTGGCTGTCCAGGTACATGAATCACAAATAGTTTGCATAAAAGTACAGCGAGCGATGAGGAAGGCAAAAGGCATTTTTGAGTTTATTGCAAATGAATGGAATCCAAAAGCAGGGAGATGCAGCTGTGCAGAGCCTGGTGAGGCCACATCTGGAGCACTGTGTACAATTGTGGTCTCCTTCTGATGGATTTGTTGCATTAGAAGCAGTTAGAGAAGGTTTATTCGACTGATTCCTGGGATGAAGGGTTATGAGGAAAGGTTGGACAGGTTGGGCCTGTATCCATTGGTATGTTGAAAATGAGAGGTGATCTTAGTGAAACATAAAATCCTGAGGGGACTTGACAAGATGAATGCTGGGTATATGTTTCCCCTTTTGGGAGCGACTAGAACTATTTAGGGTCGCCTATTTAAGACAAAGATAAGGAAAATCTTTTCCCTCAGGGGACTGTTAACCTGTTTAATTCTCTTCCTGAGCGAGCAGTGGCAGCTGCGCCAGTGAACATTTTAAGGCTGGGTTCGGTAGATGACAAGGGTGTAGGTAGTAGGCCAGAGAGTCAAGTTGAGACCATAATTTGACCTGCCATGTTCTTATCAAATGGCGGAGCAGGCTCCAGGTACCAAATGGCCCAATTCTGATCCTACTTCTTGGGCGGGGTTCTACAATAATGGGGTTCTCCAATAATGGGGTTATGTCCACACGCCTGCGTGAAAACTGGCGCGACCCACTACTGTGTCAACGGCCCACGGAAGTGAGGAATTCTCCTCTCTCTAGGGGGCTAGGTTGCCGCCGGAGTGTTCCCCGCAGCTCCAGCCGGTTCCGAATGGCACGGAATGGCCGGCGTATTTCCGCGCATGCACGGGGGTTCCCTTCTCCGTGCCGGACCCCGGGCAATATGGCGGAGCCCTACAGGGGCCCGGCGCGGAGCAAAGTAGGCCCCCATGGAACAAACCCGCCGATCGGTAGGCCCCGATCGCAGGGCCAGGTCACCGTGCCCCCCCCCAACGCCCCCCACCTCCCGCCCCTTCCCCCCCCTGGACAGCCCCCACACTTAACTCCCAGGTCCCGCCGTGAGTAATCCACGCCGGCGGGACTCGGCCAAACTCGTCAGCCACTTGGCCGATCGGGGCCCGGAGAATCGCCGGGGGCCAATGGCGCAGATTCTCCACTCTGGAGAATCGGCGGACTGGCGTCGGGGCGGCGTCGAGCGATTCTCCGGCCTGGCCTGGGCTGAGAGAATCCCGCCCACTGTGTCCAATTCTGGTCATCGCACTACCAGAAGGACCTGGAGGCTTTGGAGAGAGTACAGAAAAGGTTTACCAGGATGTTGCCTGGTATGGAGGGTATTAGCTATGAGGAGAAATTGAATAAACTGGGATTGTTCTTCTCCCTAGCGAGGACAATAAGGCAGCAAATGGGGTAGAATGTGAGGTTATGCACTTTGGTTGGAAGAACAGAAGAGCAGAATACTTAGTAAAAGGCATGAATCTTCTAAATGTAGATCTGCAGAGGGACATGGATATACACAGAAAGTCAGCATGCAGGTGCAGCGAGCAGTCCAAAAGGCAAACAGCATGTTGGCCTTTATTGAAAGGTGATTGGAATACAAGAAAAAGGAAGTCTTGCTATAATTGTACAGAGTATTGGTGAGACCACAGTGGATTACTGTGTACAGTTTTGTTCTCCACGTTTAAGGAAGGACATAGTTGCATGGATGTGCTCCAGTAAAGGTTCACTATTTGGTCCCTGGGATGAGAGGGTTGTCCTATGATGAGAGGATGAGTTTGGAAGAAGGGGAAACAATCTCGTTCTGAAAGGTTGGGAGGTTGTTTCCCCCCAAGCTGGGGAATCTAGGCCACAGCACAGCCTCAGAATGATGGGAGTATAATGTAGGACTGAGGAGAATTTGCTTAACTCAAAGAGAAATCGATCTTGGGAATTTCCTGCATAGAAACTTCCCAGAAATGCTGAGGAATCAAGGGTCTAGGGAGAAGGAGGAATTGAAGAAATTTGGTATTACTAGAAAAACAGTGCTGGAGATATTAATGGGACTGAAAGACGATAAATCCCCAGGGCCTGATAATCTACATCCCAGGATACTAAAGGAAGTGGCCATGGAAATAATGGATGTGTTGGTTGTCATCTTCCAAATTCTGTGGAATTCTGGAACAGTCCCGGCAGGTTGGAGGGTGGAAAATGTAACCCCGTCATTTAAAAAAGGAGGGAGCGAGAAAACAGAATTCCAGACCGGTTAGCCGAACATCAGGAATAGCGAAAATGCGAGTCTATTATAAAAGATATGACAACAGGACATTAGAAAATATCAATGGGATTAGACAAAGCCAACATAGATTTATGAAATTGAAATCATATTTAACAAACCTACTGGGGCCTTCTGAGGATGTAACTAGCAGAATAGATAAGGATGAATCAATGGATAAGGTTTAGTTGGATTTTCAGAATGCATTTGATAAATTCCCACATGAGAGGTTAGTGCGCAAAATAAAACAGATTGGGGGTAACATATTGGCATAGATTGAGGATTTGTTAGCAGACTGGAAACAGAGAGGAGGAATAAATGGATCTTTTTCGAAGGTGGCAGCCAGTGACTGGTGGGGTACCACAGGGATCAGTGCTTGGGCCCCAGCTATTCACAATATACATCAATAATTTGGATGAGGGAACCAAAAGTAATATTTCCAAGTTTGCTGATGACACAAAAGTTGGTGGGAAGGTGAATGACGATGAGGATGTTAAGAGGCTTCAAGGTGATTGAGAAAAGTTGAATGAGTGGGAAAATATATAGTTGATGCAGCATCACATGGTTAAATGTGAAGTTATCCAATTCAGATGGAGAAACAGAGTGGAATATTATTTAAATGGTGATAGATTGGGGAAAGTTGATGTTCAAAGGGACCTGTTTGTCCTGGTACTTCAGTCACTGAAAACAAGCATGCAGGTACAGCAGTTAGGAAAGCAAATTATATGTTGGCCTTCATTAAAAGAGGGCTCGAGTACAGGAGCAAGGATGTCTTATTGCAGCTGTACAGGGCCTTGGTGAGACCACACCTGCAGTATGTGTGCAGTTTTGGTCTCCTAATCTAAGAATGGATATAGTTGCCATGGAGGGAGTGCAGTGAAGGTTCACCAGACTGATTCCTGGGATGACAGAATTGTCATATGAGGAGAGATTGAGTTAACTGAGCCTGTATTAACTGGAATTTAGAAGAATGCGAGGGGATCTAATTGAAACGTATAAAATTCTGACAGAGCTGGATGCAGGGATGTTGTTTCCTCTGGTTGAAGGGTCCAGAACAAGGGGCGGAATTCTCCGCAAGGCCCGACGCCGTCGTGAAACCCGGAGTGTTTCATGACGGCGTCGGAGACCGCTCCTCGCCCCCTATTCTCTCCCCCCCCCCCCCCCCCCCCCCCCCCCCCCCCCCGGGGGGGGCTAGGAGCAGCGTGCCGTAAATCTCGGCCACTGGGCCTTGACTTCTGGCGTCAAGACCCGGCGGGCCGAGAACGACGCGGCCGACGCACCTAATGATGTCAGCCACGCATGCACAAAGGGTTGTGAATCTATGGAATTCCTTGCCCAGTGAAGCAGTTGAGGCTCCTTCATTAAATGTTTTTAAGGTAAAGATAGATAGTTTTTTGAAGAAAAAAGAGATTAAGGGTTATGGTGTTCGGGCCGGAAAGTGGAGCTGGGTCCACAAAAGATCAGCCATGATCTCATTGAATGGCGGAGCAGGCTCGAGAGGCCAGATGGCCTACTCCTGCTCCTAGTTCTTACGTTCTTATATCCTTTGATGATTTTAATATCCAGAAACCTATCAACCTGTGTCTTGAATATGGTAAGTATACCTTTTCTTAGATAGAGACCAAAACTGTACACATACTCCAGATGTGGTCTCACCAAGGTTCTGTACAATTGCAGCAAGCTATCTTTACTCCTGTACACAAATCTTCTTGCAATAAAAGGCAATGTTCCATTTGCCTTCCTAATTGCTTGCTGTACCTGTATGTTAGCTTTCAGTGACTCATGAACAAGGACTCCCAGTTTCCTTTGAACATCAACACTTTTCAGTCTCTCCCCATTACAGAAATACTCTGCAATTGTTTTCCTACCAAAGTGGATACCTTCACATTTTTCCCAAGTTATACTTCATCTGTCATGATTTTGCCCACTCACTTAGTCTATCTAAATAAATCCCTTTGAAGCCTCTTTGCCTCATCTTCACAATTCACATTCTTACCCAGTTTTGTGTCATCAACAAACTTGGAAAATTACATTCAATCCCCACATCCAAATGGTGTTGTTCTTTGTGATTCCTGTTCTCAGGATGGACGTTGTAGTGTTCCCAAAGACCACAGGAGCTCAGTTCATAAACAAAGCTAACATTTATTTGCACTACTTAAATTAAGCTCAACCATTTACTCTTAAAGTAAACAATAATCAAATCTACGATCTATACTCAACTGCACTAGCCTAAACATTCTATCTATACTGTACTAAACTCTCTATCAGTGCTGTCTCTGGCTCTCCTCTCCAGCTCTCTCCCAGACATCTGTGTGTCACTGCTTTATATAGTCTTGCATCAAACTCCATCTAGTGGTTAATTATGATATGACATTAACCCTTTGTATGCTGAACATTTTCAATAATGTCACACAAATCATTGATATAGATTATGAAATGTTGGGGCCCAAGCACTAATCCTTGCAATACTACACTAGGACCTGTTAATCCCGACTCTCTGTTTTCTGTCTATTAACCAATCCTCAGTCCATGTTAGTATATTGATCAATCCTATGTGCTCTCATTTTTCTTACTATCTACTTGCCTGGGACATTGTAAAAGGCCTTCTGAAAGTCCAATTATATCAAATGCACCAATTCCCTCTATCTATTCTGCTAATTAAAACAAAAATCCAACTGGTTTGTCGGACATGATTTCCCGTTCATAAGCCCATGTTGATTCTTCCCAATCCTCCCATTTCTGTGTCCAGTTATCACGTCTTTTATAGATTCCAACATTTTTCCCACTGCTGATGTCAAGCTAACATCTCTGTACTTCCCCATTTTCTCTCTCCCTCCTTTCTTGAATCGTGGGGATAGCACAATTGCTTCCCAGCTCCAGGGTCCTAGGTTCGATTCTGGCTTGGGTCACTGTCTGTGCGGAGTCTGCACATCCTCCCCGTGTGTGCGTGGGTTTTCTCCGGGTGCTCCGGTTTCCTCCCACAGTCCAAAGATGTGCAGGTTGAGTGGATTGGCCATGATAAATTGCCTAGTGTCCAAAATTGCCCTTAGTGTTGGGTGGGGTTACTGGGTTATGGGGATGGGGTGGAGGTGTTGACCTTGGGTAGGGTGCTCTTTCCAAGAGCCGGTGCAGACTCGATGGGCCGAATGGCCTCCTTCTGCACTGTAAATTCTATGATAATATTTGCCACCTTCCAATCGTTAGGCATAATTCCACAATCTACAGAATTTGGGAATAGGAGGACTAATACATCCACTATCTCTGCAGCCACCTCTTTCAACACTCTTGAATGTAGATCATGAGAGGGCCAGAGGAGTTATCAGTTTTCAGTCCTGTTAACTTCTCCAGTATGACTTTTTTGCGAACACTAATTTTTTTCAGTTCCTCATTCTTGGTTCTCTAGTATTCTTGGGAGGCTTTTTGTATCTTCCTCCATTAAGTGTGAAATTTTCCATTTATGTGACTGCCCGCAGTGGCGGGCAGTGCCAATGGTGCTATATGACTGGCCGAAAAAGCAGAAACGTACACCCAATTCCACACTTGGAAGCTCATTAATTATGCACAGGGCGTATCGGGCTGAATCACCAGGCAGTTTGGGAGCTGATTCACCTGCCTGTTGTCAGCTGGCAGGTTCAAAGGTCCTGGCACCATATTTGAACACTAATCCAACACAAACATCTCAGTCTCTCCATCCTACTGTCCTCACAAGACTGTCAGCTATGTTTGCAAGCTAGAAGGGAAAGTCTAGCAGCCTGGAGAAGCGAGCACCACACTTTGGCCACCTGGCCCTCGAGGCCTTGATCCGAGACGTCTGGGCACCCTACCCCAGGAATGGCTCGAGTAAGCACGCAAAGTTCACCTCCGGCCTGAGGGACCATCACCCAGGAGATCAGCTCGACCGGCAACACTTGTAGCCCCAATTGCAGTCCTGTGCAGGAACAGCGTGAATAATCCATTCCGCCAGGGTCAGTCCTCTCTCGGCTCCCTCCACTATCAAACCCAGCATGGCATCATGTACACAAATGGCTCCTCTCTTCATAGATCTCACATCTATTTGTGAGGGACACATATCGACACTCATACTCTCATGGACATTTTAACGTAACCACCACCACGTCCAACTTGTTGCTCACACTCCATCATCTGGCCCTGCTGGAGAGATGCTCACCACACACAGGGGACATGCATCTCATCCAACCTCTGCTCCATCCCCTCTGACCAAATGGCATTCTTCCATCTTCAAACAGGCCAAGCTGGCACACAACAAGCGAGTGAGCCCAGACTGAGGGAGGGTAGCCAAGATCATTATCCCTACTGAACCCGAGGAGGCTGCAGCTAACCTTGTTCGGGAGGGCAGTGATCATTCCTTTGGGAAGGGGGAGATCAGCTTCTCTCAACAGCCGAGTACAAATCTCAGCTCATCACTTCATCAAATCCCGACAATCACAGTCAGTTACATGTAGGGTGCGGTCTAATGGCTGCCTCGCGCTGGGCGAGAATCTGCGCGTAAGGGTTAGATCGTGCGAGAAGTTGAAATCGGGAATCACACTGGGCACCATTCCGTTTCTGATCTAACCAACCTGCTCCTGTTGGCGAGGTCCGGATCCTGCTGCAACATAGCGAGGAACCAATAATCACTCATTAAGGCCAATCTCACCCTATCTAACCACATCCAGTGATGTAACCGGCTCCCCAGCGAGCGATCATAAGGGCCCGTTTCATACACCTATTTAAAAATGTGAAGATGGCAGAGTAGCTGCTGTGGGGATCCAAGGAGGTGAGTAGTCATCTTGGTAAGAGGTCAGTCAGCACAGTGGCACTAGTCGGAGCAGGTGGGGAGCACTCGGGGTTGAATGCCATCAGTGAGGGTTCATCCCTGGGCTGGGGGGGGCAATTGGTCCAGCATCTGCGGGTCCGGCATGTCAACCCCCCCAGATTGTACATACCCATTATGGGGACAACTCCAGAAGCTGCCTGTCCATCCCACCGAACACCCCAGGACAGAGCCCCGTCCATGGAAACATGGTGAAGGTCACTTCAACCCCTGCTGACCATGGCGGCCATTGGCCGTACAGTTGAAGGCTATTGTTGGGAGGGAATTGGCAATTCTACTAACGTGAGCACATCACAGCTCCCAAGTGAATCCCTGTGGGTAGGCATGCCTTGTCACAGGCGGGTGTTACTGCCCAGCATCCCAATCAGGGGTTTGGCAGTGGAGATGGCCAGACACCAGAGGAGGTGAGGGTTAGGGTTAGGACACAGCATCGCCGACAGAAGCTCGGGCAGCGGCCCATGTGCAGACACCCTGAGGATCCAGCCATCCATCAGGCCAGGGAGGGAGGCAGAGAGGGAGGCCGGCGATGGCCCAAGTTTTAGCAGCACAAGTGATTAGCACTGTGGCTTCACAGCGCTAGGGTCCCAGGTTCGATTCCCCACTGGGCCACTGTCTGTGTGGAGTTTGCATGTTCTCCCAATGTCTGCGTGGATTTCCTCTGGGTGCTCCGGTTTCCTCCCACAGTCCAAAGACATGGAGGTTAGGTGGATTGGCCATGATAAATTGCCCTTAGTGACCAAAAAGGTTAGGAGGGGTTATTGGGTTACGGGGATAGGGTGGAAGTGAGGGCTTAAGTGGGTCAGTGCAGACTCGATGGGCCGAATGGCCTCCTTCTGCACTGTATGTTCTGTGTACAGGCATCACTGGCCTTTCGAACAGATGACGGACAGCATGTGCCGCAGTAGGCTCCACCTCAACAATGGAATGGTGAGGCATGTATGCAATGCCCTTGTGGATGTGGCCCCTCATGGAGGAGGAAGATACTCGCTCCCAGTGGCCGTCAAGGTTACCGCAGCCCAGCACTTTTATGTCTCAGGCTCATTCCAGGGTTCGAGTTGGGATTTGTGTGGCATCTCACAGGTGCTTTGCGCAGGTGAAGGAGACACAACCTGAGTAAGTGAGGCACATCCAGAGTGGGAATTGGAACTTGGTAATTTGGTGCAGTGAGGTAATTCGGTGCAGAGTGGGAGAAGGTGCCTTTCCCTAACGTTTTGCTCTCTTTCTTCTGGCCTGTAACTGTTAATCTGCAGGGAGAGAACCAGAGAGCATTCTGGGAAGGTAAGTGATTTTTATTTTTATTACCTTTTCAAATTATCTGGGGGGAAACTGAAGTGACATCACAGTAAAGCTGTGACTTGATTGGCTGGTTGGGAATCCATTAAATTTGAAAAAAAAAATGGAAAAACAAATCTAATTGATTAACTAGATAGTGGAGTAACTAAATCTGAGGGCAGTGATCGGTATTTAGCATTTAATTTTACAATAAAAATCATGTAGCACCAGGGCCACATAGTTAATTGTAACACAAGCTAACAATAATTCAAGTGTTTATTTTAAATTAATTAATTAGTGCTTAAATTTCACTAAGCGGGGTGCAGTGCTCCAACTGTGAGATGTGGCAGATCTGTGACGCTTCCAGCATTCCGGTCGACTTCATCTGCAGCAAGTGTAACCAATGGCAGCTCCTCACAGGAGGAGCAATTGTATGCACTTAGGAGCATGCAGGTGGCGGAAAGCGTCATAGATAGGAGTTATATAGACATGGTCACACCCAAGGTGCAGGCAGAGAAATGCGTAACCACCAGAAAGGGCAGGCAGTCAGTGCAGGAATCCCCTGTGGTTGCCCCCCTCTCTAACAGGTATACCCCTTTGGATACTGTCGGGCGGGGATAGCCTATCAGGGGAAAACAGCAGCAGCCAGAGCAGTGGCACCATGGCTGGCTTTGATGTTCAGCAGGGAGGGTCAAAGCGCAGAAGAGCAATAGTCATAGGGGACTATATAGTCAGGGGCACAGATAGGTGCTTCTGTGGACGTGAAAGAGACTCCAGGATGGTATGTTGCCTCCCTGGTGCCAGGTCCAGGATGTCTCAGAATGGGTAGCGGGCATCCTGAAGGGGGAGGGCAAACAGGCAGAGGTCGCTGTATATATTGGTACTAATGACATAGGCAGGAAGGGGCATGAGGTCCTGTAGCAGGAGTTCAGGGAGCTGGGCACAAAGTTAAAAGACAGGACCTCGGGGGTTGTGATCTCGGGATTACTCCTTGTGCCACGTGCCAGTGAGGCTAGAAATAGGAAGGTAGAGCAGCTAGACACATGGCTAAACAGCTGGTGTAGGAGGGAGGGTTTCCGTTATCTGGACCATTGGGATCTCTTCCGAGGCAGGTGTGACCTGTATAAGAAGGACGGGTTGCATCTAAACTGGAGAGGCATAAATATCCTGGCTTCGAGGTTTGCTAGTGTCACACGGGAGGGTTTAAACTAGTATGGCAGGGTGGGTGGGTACCGGAACAATAGGTTTGAAGGTGAAAGCATTGAGGGAGAACTAGGGAATAGGGCCAGTAAGGGTCTGAGGAAGAGCAGAAAGGGAGATGTTGCTGAACACAGCGGGTCTAATGGGCTGAAGTACATATGTTTTAATGCAAGAAGGAAACAGGTAAGGCAGATGGGCTTGGATTAGTACTTGGTACTATGATGTTGTTGCCATTACAGAGACCTGGTTGAGGGAAGGACAGGATTGGCAGCTAAATTTTCCAGGATTTAGATGTTTCAGGTGGGATAGAGGGAGATGTAAACGTGGTGGAGGAGTTGCGCCACTGGTTAGGGAGAATATCAGAGCTGTACTATGGGAGGACACCTCAGAGGGCAGTGAGGCTATATGGATAGAGATCAGGAATAAGAAGGGTTCAGTTACAATATTGGGGGTTTACTACAGGCCTCCCAACAGCCAGCAAGAGATAGAGGGGCAGATAGGTAGACAGATTTTGGAAAGGAGTAAAAACAACAGGGTTGTTGTGATGGGAGACTTCAACTTCCCCAACACTGACTGGGACTCACTTAGTGCTAGGGGCTTAGACGGGGCAGTGTTTGTAAGGAGCATCCAGGAGGGCTTCTTAAATCAATATGTAGATAGTCCAACTAGGGAAGGGGCTGTACTGGACCTGGTATTGGGGAATGAGCCCGGCCAGCTGGTAGAAGTTTCAGTCGGGGAGCATTTCGGGAACAGTGACCACAATTCAGTACGTTTTAAAGTGCTGGTGGACAAGGATAAGAGTGGTCCAAGGGTGAATGTGCTAAATTGGGGGAAGGCTAATTATAACAATATTAGGCGGGAACTGAAGAACCTAGATTGGGGGCGGATGTTTGAGGGTAAATCAACATCTGGCATATGGGAGGCTTTCAAGTGTCAGTTGAAAGGAATTCATGACCGGCATGTTCCTGTGAGGAAGAAGGATAAATACGGCAAATTTCAGGAACCTTGGATAACGAGAAATAGTGTCGGCCTCGTCAAAAAGAAAAAGGAGGCATTTGTCAGGGCTAGAAGGCTGGGAACAGACAAAGCCTGTGTGGAATATAAGGAAAGTAGGAAGGAACTTAAGCAAAGAGTCAGGAGGGCTAAAAGGGGTCACGAAAAGTCATTGGCAAATAGGGTTAAGGAAAATCCCAAGGCTTTTTACACATACATAAAAAGCAAGAATGTAGCCAGGGAAAGGGTTGGCCCACTGAAGGATAGGCAAGGGAATCTATGTGTGGAGCCAGAGGAAATGGGCGAGGTACTAAATGAATACTTTGCATCAGTATTCACCAAAGAGAAGGAATTGGTGGATGTTGAGTCTGGAGAAGGGTGTGTAGATAGCCTGGGTCACATTGATATCCAAAAAGACGAGGTGTTGGGCGTCTTGAAAAATATTAAGGTAGATAAGTCCCCAGAGCCTGATGGGATCTACCCCAGAATACTGAAGGAGGCAAGAGAGGAAATTGCTGAGGCCTTGACAGAAATCTTTGGATCCTCACTGTCTTCAGGTGATGTCCCAGAGGACTGGAGAAAAACCAATTTTGTTCCTTTGTTTAAGAAGGGTAGCAAGGATAATCCAGGGAACTACAGGCCGGTGAGCCTTACATCAGTGGTAGGGAAATTACTAGAGAGAATTCTTCGAGACAGGATTTACTCCCATTTGGAAGCAAATATGAAAATGAAAATGAAAATCGCTTTATTGTCACGAGTAGGCTTCAATTAAGTTACTGTGAAAAGCCCCTAGTCGCCACATTCCGGCGCCTGTCCGGGGAGGCTGGTACGGGAATCAAACCGTGCTGCTGGCCTGCTTGGTCTGCTTTAAAAGCCAGCGATTTAGCTGAGTGAGCTAAACCAGCCCCTAGACGTATTAGTGAGAGGCAGCATGGTTTTGTGAAGGGGAAGTTGTGTCTCACTAACTTGATAGAGTTTTTCGAAGAGGTCGCAAAGATGATTGATGCAGGTAGGGCAGTAGATGTTGTCTATATGGACTTCAGTAAGGCCTTTGACAAGGTCCCTCATGGCAGACTGGTACAAAAGGTGAAGTCACACCGGATCAGGGGTGAGCTGGCAAGATGGATACCGAACTGGCTGGGTCATAGAAGCAAGACAGTAGCAATGGAAGGGTGCTTTTCTGATTGGAGGGCTGTGACTAGTGGTGTTCCGCAAGGATCAGTGCTGGGACCTTTGCTGTTCGTAGTATATATAAATGATTTGGAGGAAAATGTAACTGGTCTGATTAGTAACTTTGCAGACAACACAAATGTTGGTGGAATTGCGGATAGCGATGAGGACTGTCAGAGGATACAGCAGGATTTAGATCGTTGGGAGACTTGGGCGGAGAGATGGCAGATGGAGTTTAATCCAGACAAATGTGAGGTAATGCATTTTGGAAGGTCTAATGCAAGTAGGGAATATACAGTGAATGGTAGAACCCTCAATTGTATTGACAGTCAGAGAGATCTAGGTGTACAGGTCCACACGTCGCTGAAAGGGGCAACACAGGTGGAGAAGGTAGTCAAGAAGACATACGGCATGCTTGCCTTCATTGGCCGGGGCATTGAATATAAGAATTGGCAAGTCATGTTGCAGCTGTATAGAACCTTAGTTAGGCCACACTTGGAGTATAGTGTTCAATTCTGGTTGCCGCACTACCAGAAGGATGTGGAAGCTTTAGAGAGGGTGCAGAAGAGATTTACCAGGATGTTGCCTGGTATGGAGGGCATTAGCTATGAGGGGAGGTTGAATAAACTCAGTTTGTTCTCACTGGAACGACAGAGGTTGAGGGGCGAACTGATAGAGGTCTACAAAATTATGAGGGGCATAGACAGAGTGGATAGTCAGAGTAGAGGGGTCAATTACTAGGGGGCGTAGGTTTAAGGTGTGTGGGACAAGGTTTAGAGTAGATGTGCGAGGCAAGATTTTTACACAGAGGGTAGTGGCTGCCTGGAACTCGCTGCTGGAGGGGGTGGTGGAAGCAGGGACGATAGTGACATTTAAGGGGCATCTTGACAAATACATGAATAGGATGGGAATAGAGGGATACGGACCCAGGAAGTGTAGAAGATTTTAGTTTAGACGGGCAGCATGGTCGGCACAGGCTTGGAGGGCTAAAGGGCCTGTTCCTGTGCTGTACTTTTCTTTGTTCTTTGTTCTTTATTCTCACAAGCTAAAGCCTACAAGTTCATCCGTGTGGTCACGGTTATCCTGTTTGCCCGGGCAGTCAACTATATAAACTTTGACCTGGACCAAGTCCAGTAAGGTGATTGGGCAGCAGGATTCTCCGCCATCGTCGGGATGGCCCAGATTCAAGGGGTAATAGATGGGCCTTGTGCACACCAGGTGGCCTTTCATTAACAGGAAGAGGTTCCACTCCCTGACGTCCAACTGATGTGCGACTACCACATGGCGATCATGCACATGGGTGCACGCTTCCCTGAGAGGGTGCATGACAGCTGCATTGTGAGGAAGTCGGAGATCCCGCCATCTCGTGGGACACCCCAAGATGATGGGTTGGCTCTTGGGGGATAAGTACCCACTGAGGTCCGGATTAATGTCGCCAATAGGGAGGCCAATGACCTATGCGGAGAACTGATATAACAAGGCCCATGTGGCCAACCAGTCGGAGCCATGGCAACACCTAGGGGACCATGCACAAAATTCCAGAGGTGCCACCGATGATCACATACCAGTTGTACATTGATGGATTGGTAGCCCTTGCAGTTATTAACATTAGCGCTTGGTGCCAGGGAGCTTGTATAGCCACATGGGTGTAGTCAATTGCACACTGCACTCTTGGGATGCCTGAGATAATGGCGAGGCCGGTGAAACTATCAACACGGCTGTCGTCATTCAGAGGAAACCTCACATAATTATGGGCTTTCTTGTAAAGGGCATCTATGACCTCCTTTATGCATCAATGTGTTGAGGTCCCCTGTTGACCCTTGGAAAGAACCAGAGGCAAAGAAATTGAGTACTGCCATCACTTTGAAAGTTACTGACAGGGGGAAGCCTCCAACTCAACATGGCATCAGGTCTTCACAAAGAATGTGGGATATGTGATGTACTCGATCTCAGGACAAGTGCAGGCACATCTGCCAATGCCTTTCACTCATTTGTAAACAGGAAACTGTTTGATGATACACCCGAGTGCCTGTTGTCCAGTTCTCCCTCCTCATTGTCTTACTCATGCTTTGGCTCCCCTTGATCATGTCCCTCGGGTGATGCCTCGTGCTGGAGTGGCGCTCAGTAACACTTCTTCCTCATTCACCTCCTCCATTGAATAAAAACTCTGATAAAGGCAGCAATGAGCCCTGGATCCATCTGTCACTTTTCCTTCTCTCAGAAATGAAACATTGAAGAACAAGAAGGATAAAAGGGTCAAGAAGGTGAAGTTGCGAATTAGAAACTGATGGGAGATGTGGAGCTGGGTGGTTTTGCTGTCTGACTTGCATTAATGCAGCCTTGGCTGAGACACCAGCACACACACATTGATTTGGCCCAAGATGGTAATCCAGAAATGTGACATCTGGAGCACTGTGTGGGATAATAAGGTGTAAATGAGTTGAGTTCCCCAGAGTAACTCTGTGCTCCATTCTTTAGGTGGTAATCTAATAACCAGTTGCTCGTGGTCAATGAATGGAAGACAGCCAATTATGAGTGGCGTTGCAAGTGAACACATGACTGGCCTTCATTGATGGAATGCCATTATTGATGCAGCTCTGTGTTCTTCACTATGGTCTGCATTCATAAAGCGAACACATTCCTATGTTATATTCTTTCCATGATGCGGCTGTTACATGAAGCCAGAGAATTGTGTGTCCCTTTAATAGTGCTACTAAGAGTGTTGACTTTCTATACTAATAATAATATTTTAGTGTCACACGTAGGCTTACATTAACACTGCAGTGAAGTTACTGTGAAAATCCCTTCGTCGCCACACTCCGACGCCTGTTCGGGTACATAGAGGGAGAATTCAGAATGTCCAATTCATCTAACAAGCACGTACTTCAGGACTTGTGGGAGGAAACTGGAGCACCCGGAGGAAACCTAGCCAGACACGGGGAGAACATGCAGACTCCGCACAGACAGTGACCCAAGCCGGAAATTGAACCTGGATCCCTGGGGCTGTGAAGCAACAGTGCTAACCACTGTGCAACCACGCTGCCCATAGCCTCCTGGGCAAGGAGATCTTCCTCCTGCTCACACTTGATGCACCAACACCTCCTGTTCTTCTCCAGCCTCCCCCAAGAACACTAGATCCCATTGTTGTTGTGGCCGGCATTCCTACCTCTCCCCAAGCCCATAACCCATGTAGACCTCTACGCACCCCACCTAGAGGCTGTGTGTAGTCACTTGCTAAGGTGAACCCCACCATCCCCCATGAGAGCTTCACATAAAATTGCACCCCCCCCCCCCCCCCCCCCCGCCCTGAATTATATCTTTCCAATCACTAGGCTGCAGATTCCTCCAGTCACCATTCCCATTCCCTCTGTAGGCCAGGACAATGTCCACCAAGCCCAGGCCCATTGACTGTAGGACAGTCCTGCACACCAAGCTGTGCTTCGTTTGTGTGGATCACACAGCCCTCACCCTGCCTGCAGTGGGAGATATCATGCTCCCAATGATTGCTCCCTGCTGAATGCCGGTACGCTCCTGTGTTTTCTCCTGTCTCTGACTACTGACTACGAGTTCCATAGAGTCCCTGGGCTGCCTGTAATCTGTGAATGTCTGCACTCTGTGACTCCTGTCTCTAAGCCCCAAACCAAGGACTTGAATATTCACAAAGTTCTCCATTGCTATGAGGACTAAGGACTACAGCGCCCCTCCTAAACCATGACCCCCAACATCTGAATGTATGTGGCAACCATTCTTCATGTGCCACATTAACAATGCCCTCCTTTCTAACCTGGAGTCCAAGAACAGACCTTCCAATTAAAGATGTGCTAATCTATTGACCCCCTTGTTTGTCAGCTTTTCGCTTACATTTTTTGGGCTCCAGCTTCCCACCGCTCAGTCTTTTCTCCACCTTCCATTGTTCTTCAACCTCCTCCACCTATTTTCCCCCTTTACCCCCCCCCCCCCCCCCCCCCCCTCCCACTTCCCTTGCACAGCTTTCTTTCCCCGTCACCCCTCTTGCCTTTGGCATCCGTGATTTCCCTCGGACTCCACCCCCAGTCGAAATTCTAGTCTGTAAAAGATGAAGCTGAATGATTCCTGCAGCACAGGGGTGTCCTTGTAGGCGACAGTGTCAGGCCCCAGGAGCAGAAGAGCCCTGCATACCCTAACCCCAAGAGTAGTCCTGGTCAGTGTCTGAGGCTGGAGACTGAATGAGTCCGACTGTGGTGACCTTCCAAACAATGTTGGCAAAGAGCAAAAGGAGACCAACCCTACCGTCCAGCAGCGTGGCATTGTTTGTGCCAAGAGTGGCGCAGCTCTTTGGCAGGTAGGCTATGTGTGTTGAACTCACCTCAAAGTTACAGGTGAACTGAGGTCCGTCTTGTACACGCCACTTAATTTCAAACAGGTTGGAGGGGGACGTCGTTTCCCGTTGGCGTGATGCATGATTGGAAGCCTTGAGAGATTTTGGCCAGCAGTTCTTTTAATGAGCATTTATGAGATATAAGTGAAGCAAATGGTGTTCAGGCCACCAGGCAGCTGGAGAACCATCACCCCACCATTGGGAGAATTGCAAACTGCTTTTACACTGGCGAGTTTCCAACTTTTTCCAATAGATTCCCTGCTTCTGCCTGTCATGGGCAGTATGGAAAATTTCCATCCAAAGTACCTGTTTAGTTTCTCTGCCATTTCCTTATTCCCCTTGATGAACTTTCCTGTCTCTGCCTATTATTGTCCCACATTTGTTTTTGCTAATCTTTTCCTTTTTACATACTGATAGAAACTTTTACAATATGCTTTATGTTTCTTGCTAGTTTACTCTCATATTCTATTTTCCGTGGGCTGGATTCTCTGCCGGTGGGATTCTCCATTTTGCCGGCACCCGGGGGTTTCCCAAATGCGTGGGGCTGCCCCACAATGGGAAACCCCATTGACCGGCCGGCGTAATGGAGAACCCCACTGCCGGGTCGGGGCAGAAATCCAGCCCCCTGTCTTTATCACTTTTTGATCCTGCTTTGCTGGATTTTAAAATGCTCCCAATCCTCAGGCGTACTACTTCTTTGAGAGTTTCATGTACCTTGTCATTTGGTCTAATACAATCTTTAACTTTTCTTGTTAGCCATGGTTAGATGACTTTTCCTCTTGTTTTTAATGCCTCAGAAGAATGTATATTTGTTGTAAATCATGTATTAATTATGTTAGTCATTTTCTGTTCACCATCATACCTTTTAATGTAGTTTCTCAGTCTACTCTACTCCAGCCCATTTTCCACTCAGACCCTCGTTGCTTCCTTTGTTTAGAATTAAGACCCGAGTTTCAGTTTGAATATATAATTTTCAAACTTAATGTAAAATTCTCAAATGTAGAATTTCCAGTGCAGAAGGAGGCCATTCAGCCCATCGAGTCTGCATGGGCTCTTGGAAAGAGCACACTACGTCAGCCCACACCTCCACCCTATCCACATAGCCCTACCTAACCTTTTTGGACACCAAGGGCAATTTAGCATGGCCAATCCACCTAACCTGCACATCTTTGGACTGTGGGAGGAAACCGGAGCACCCGGAAGAAACCCACGCAGACACGGGGAGAACGTGCAGACTCCGCACAGACAGTGACCCAGCAGGGAATCAAACCTGGAACCCTGGAGCTGTGAAGCAACTTGCTACAGTGCTTCCACTTTATGGTCAATCTTCCTTAAATTCTTCTCTACAATGAGATCATTAATTAGCCCTTTCTTGTTGCACAATACTATATTTAAAATAGTTAATTCTCTAGATGGTTCCTCAGCATACTATTCAAGGAAACCATCTCGTATGCATTCCAGAAATTAATCCTCCACAGCATGAGTGCTAATTAAGTTTACCTAGTCTTCATGTAGAAAGAACGAAGAACAAAGAAAAGTACAGCACAGGAACAGGCCCTTCGGCCCTCCAAGCCTGCGCTGACCATGATTATCCTCATTACATGCATTTCTGATTTCCTGACTTATACAGTGCCCTGCATTACCATTACCGTTTGGTGGCCTATACGTAATTCGCACCAATGTTTGCTGCCCCTTTCAATTTCCTATCTCCATCCAAACTGAATCTATATCTTGATCTTTAGACCTAAAATCTTCTCTCACTATGGTATGTGATAAATATTAAAGGCACTCAATTTGTTATGTATATGTTATATAATATATCTGTTTCAGTAATATTCTTTTAAAAATCCTGGTTTCACCCACCGGGCAGTGGTGTGCCTGCAAAAGATGCAATTAAGATGTTGTAAAAGTGAAATCAGCATTAATTCCAACTATGTACTTGTTTACAAATAGATGCCTAATGGATCTTTGTTATGATTGCTGGTGATTCCCTGGAGAGTAGATAATTTGAGACATTGTGTTTAGATTTAGGTAAGCAGGTCATTCGGTCTGAGTGTCTTAAAGACTATGTAATTAAGAGGGGGAGCCTGGTCTGCATGTAGTTTTGCAGTGTGGTATAGATCTGGGCAGAAGGATCTGCAGGCTATTTCCTGAAAGAGTTTCTCTCTCTCTCGCCAAGCTCTCTTTCCAATAAATCTCTATACAAGTGTACAGCAAGTAACCCTGTGATTGCTAACTTTATTTATAAATGGCTTTTGACCTGTGATGGCTTTTGCTTAATTGGAGATCGAGAAGGTGTAAGTTAGCAGTTAAAAGGTTTTCATTGTGTTTTAAGAATTGTTTAACTGTTAATTGGAAAGTTTTTTTCTCTGATGTTAATATGTTTAATCCTGTGTTAGGAATAATGTTTGTTTTCATATAAAAAAAATACCGATTGGTCAGTGGAATCACTCCTGGAGCAAAATATCCTTTCCTCACAGTTTTACAAATTAATTTTGATGTGTCTGGGGTTCTTGACAAGTATCATAACAAATGTTGGGGTCTGGTCTGGGATCTTAACAAGTAACAGCACTAACCTATACCGCTTTACCCTTTGCTTCTCTATCCCAAATGTTGAATATCCTTGAACATTCAGGCCCTAGCTTTGGTCACCCTGTAACCATGTATCCATGATGGCAATTAGATCAATTTTTACTTCAATTTGTGCTGTCAAATCATCTCCCTTCTTGTGAATTGCATTCAGACAGAGTGCCTTTAATGAACTTATTTTCTTTTTTGTCAAACTCTGCACTTCTATGTGTGCACACTCTCTCCTTTTCTGCCACACTCACATTGTCAACTTGCTCATGGTTTAGGTAATAATTCAGAGGTTCTGATTTTTCTTTTAGCTCCTCGCTGCTCAGACACTCCAAGCAGAACCTTCTTGCTACTCTTACCTATGTCATTGGTACCCACATGGACCACAGCTGGATCCTCTCCCACCTCCTGCAAGTTCCTTCCTAGCTCACAGCAGAATACCCGAACCCTAGAACCAGGCAGGCAACACAATCTTCTGGACTCATGATCTCCGCTGTGGAGAACAGTGTCTATCCACCTGACTGAGTAGCTATTAAGAGAGATTAGATAGGTTGGGGTTATTTTCCTTGAAACAAAGAAGGATGAGGAGTGACTTAATTGTACAAGATGATGAGGGGAAGAGATAGAGTGGGCAGGATAAAATTGTTTCCCTTGGTAGAGAATTCTAGAACGAGGGGTCATAGATTCAAGATAAGTGGCAGAAGGTGTAGAGGGGACATGAGGGAGAGCATTTTTACGCAGAGGGTAGTGGGAGTCTGGAATTTGCTGCCCGAGTTGGTGGTGGAGGCAGAGACCCTAAACTCTTTTTTAAAAGTCCCTGGACCTGAAACTTAAAGTGCTGTAAACTACAGGGCTATGGACTGGGTGCAGGAAGGTGGGATTAGAAATGACAGTAGGGTGTCTTCAGGCTGGCATGGACAAGATGGGTCAAATGGCCTCCTTCTGTGCTGTAAATTTTCCATGGTTCTATGACTACTCTTTTCCCCAATACCACCATATTCCTGTTAACTCCCCGCCCCCTCTTGAATGGCTTCCTGTATTATGGTGCCCTCGCCAGCTCACTGATCCACACTGCAGCCCACCTTTCATCCATACAGACTGCAAGAACCTCAAACCTGCTGAACAATTACAAGGGCAGAGGCTAGCTTCACTTCTACCTTCTCGTTCTCTGTACCTGCTTCACTTGCAGTCACAGCATTCTGATCCTAACCTCATCCCTTTCATCCCTAATTGGATGAGTCTATTCAAAAGTGTGTGCCTGCTTTTTGGAACAAAGCGTCCAGGTACTTTTCCCTCTCGCTGAAGTGTTGCAATGTCTGCAGCTCAGCCTCTGGGTCAACGACTCTAAACCTAAGTTTACCCATCCCCAAACATTTACTGTGGGTCTATTCGCCTTTGGGTCCATGAGCTCCCACATTCTGCAGCCTCCACACAGAACACAGAACACAGAACAGTACAGCACAGAACAGGCCCTTCGGCCCTCGATGTTGTGCCGAGCAATGATCACCCTACTCAAACCCACGTATCCACCCTATACCCGTAACCCAACAACCCCCCCTTAACCTTACATTTTAGGACACTACGGGCAATTTAGCATGGCCAATCCACCTAACCTGCACATCTTTGGACTGTGGGAGGAAACCGGAGCACCCGGAGGAAACCCACGCACACACGGGGAGGACGTGCAGACTCCGCACAGACAGTGACCCAGCCGGGAATCGAACCTGGGACCCTGGAGCTGTGAAGCATTTATGCTAACCACCATGCTACCGTGCTGCCCCAAACACGACACCTGCCTTTCTTTATCTTGTTTAATTAATCTATTACTGATGAATTTTAAGAAAGTAATCAAGGAAGCTAATGCCAGGCTCGCCTTTATACCTAGAGGACTGGCGTATAAGGACATAGAAGTTATGCTGCAGCTTTGTAAAACCCTGGTTAGACCCCACTTGGAGTCACTGTGAGCCGATCTGGGCAACACACCTTAGCAAGGATATTTTGGCTTGGAGGGAGTGCAATGTAGGTTTACAAAAATTAGACCTGGACTTCAGCGGTTGAGTTATGAGGAGAGATTATCCAATTTAAGCCTGTTTTTTCTAGAATTTAGAAGGTTAAGAGGTGATCTGATCCAAGTCTTCAAGATATTAACAGGAAAAGAAAGAGTAAATAAAGATAAACTATTTCCACTGGTTGGAGATTCTAGAACTAGGGGCATAGTCTAGAGATTAGGGCCAGGCCTTCCAGGAGAGATGCTAGGAGGTATTTCTACACACAGAGTGGTAGAGGTTGGACTCTCTCCCACAAACACGGTAGCACAATTGCTTCACAGCTCCAGGGTCCCAGGTTCAATTCCGGCTTGGGTCACTGTCTGAGCGGAGTCTGCACATCCTCCCCGTGTGTGCGTGGGTTTCCTCCGGGTGCTCCGGTTTCCTCCCACAGTCCAAAGATGTGCAGGTTAGGTGGATTGGCCATGATAAATTGCCCTTAGTGACCAAAATTGCCCTTAGTATTGGGTGGGGTTACTGGGTTATGGGGATAGGGTGGAGGTGTTGACCTTGGGTGGGGTGCTCTTTCCAGGAGCCGGTGCAGACTTGATGGGCCGAATGGCCTCCTTCTGCACTGTAAATTCTATGAACACCAGCTGATGCTCACTCAGTTGTTCATTTTAAATCTGAAATCGCCAACTTTTTGTGAAGCAAGTATATTAAAGAATATGGGCCAACGGCAGGTATAAGGAGTTAGGCCACAGATCAGCCACAATCTCATTGAATGGTGGAGCAGGCCTGAGGGGCTGAATGGCCCATTCCTGTTCCTGTGTCCCAAATTAATATTCCTAGTCTGCCAATGCCTTTGAACATATTATTTAAATAAATGTTTTATTGTTCAATGCATGTGATTGACATTGCTTAGTTAAGATAAATAAAAAATATTTACCAGCCAACCTAATACGCTTGACTATTATTAGTAAACCTTATTACTATTAATAAAATCTTGTAATTCCTAAAATCAACCATGTTTTGAAAGATGAATGAGAAAAATTCTCACCAATCAATCAACCTGTTTCCTGTGACATCATGTTTTGACGTGTGCTACTAACCCTGTGCGGAAAGGCAAAACAAAAAACCAATTTTACCAAACAACCCCTTAAAGAAAAAATACCTAACAAGATTTTATGCTTTGTAACTTTATTTTAACATGAATCAGAATCAATGTGAATCAGGAGGCATGACCATGGTCAGGACGAACTATAATTCACCTGAGGAAGGAGCAGTGCTCCGAAAGCTAGTGTTTGAAACAAACATGTTGGACTTTAACCTGGTGTTGTAAGACTTCTTACTGAACTATAAATTACACATGGAATAGCAGATACAACAAATACTATCTCATTGATGTACCACGACACCTATGCGGTTCCACTTTCAGCCACACAGGTGTCACAAGCAGAATTGCAATACTTTCCTTCATGGACTTAGCCAATAATTTTCTGCAAGCAACAGCTTCCTCATAAAGAGGATTTCACCCATGTAAGCTTCCCTCTGTGGAGCTCTTCTTTCCAGAATCTTTAGGGGCGACACGGTGCACAGTGGTAAGCACTGCTGGCTCACAACTCCAGGGTCCCAGATTCAATTCCGACCTCAGGTGACTATCTGTGTGGAGTGTGGACTTTCCCCACATGTCTGCATGGGTTTCCTCTGGATAAATAGATAGATAGATAGATAGATAGATAGATAGATAGATTGATCGAAATGTAGATCGATAGATGCATGAAGAGATAGATAGAGAGATAGATTGGCAGGTAGAGAGAGAGAGAGAGATAAGTCGAGAGAGAGAGAGAGATAAGTAGAGAGAGAGAGAGATAAGTAGGTAGGTTGATTGATTGATTGATTTCCTGAGGAAACTAAGGCAGCAAACAACTAGAGAAGATATACTAGGGTACTGAATCAAGCAATGATTCAAACCCTCACATTTCAATTCTGGGGGGGTTCATATTGAAAGAAGAAGCAATGAAATATGTCCTGTCCACAATAAACGGTGCTATGTCTTTTCGTCCGACGTCATTTCGTCCAACGACACTTCGTCCACGTCTTTTGGTCCAACGTCTTTTTGTCCGCCCGTCTTTTGGTCCAACGTCACTTCGTCCAATTATCCAATTACAAATAGTTTAATTTAGTTTTTCAATGTTACTGCTCAAGGATCCTCTCCATCTATTTCGCCCCTTGATGTTGAGTTCTGCATTTGTGCTGCTTGATCTCCAGACATTATTAAGATAAGCTGCAGGATATTCACCCATGTGTGCTCCAGCGTGATGAGAGCCATTGTATCTGATGGAATATTTGATCATTTCAGACCTGTAATGTCAGAACCCACTGCCAACCAGAGGTTTTAATCACTCGACGAAAGTCGAGTTTAAATCTGCTTCTTTCAGAACTGCACTCATTGTCTAAATCCAATTAGACTCCCACTTATATCTGTGTCTGTCGGAATTGTAGAATATCAAATCATCTTGTCCTCTCTCCATTATTCTCTCTCGGGTACAGTTCTGGAAATCTAACTTTTAGGGAATTTCGGGAATTTACAATTTACATCAATTTTAAGTAATTTCGGGAATTTTAAGTAATTAGTAAACTTTTAGATTTTTTAACTGCATTTTTAGATTTTTTAACTTTTTAACTGCATTTTTCAACTTGCATTTTACTTGCATTTTATCAATTACTTGCATTTTAACAATTAAATTCACTTGCTGCATTGTACTTGCATTTTATCAATTAAATGGTTTTATACGGAGTTAATTTGTAATTGGATAATTGGACGAAGTGACGTTGGACCAAAAGACGGGCGGACAAAAAGACGTTGGACTAAAAGACGTGGACGAAGTGTCGTTGGACGAAGTGACGTCGGACGAAAAGACGCGACACGCAATAAACAGGGCAAATCCAATCCAGCCAATTACTGCCCATCAATCGACCCTAGATCATCAGCAAAGTGAAGAAAGGTGTCATCAACAGTGCTATCAAGCGGCACTTACTCAGCAATAACCTGCTCACGGACATTCAATTTGGGTTCTGCCAGGGTCATTCAGCTCCTGATCTCATCACAACCTTAGTTCAAACATGGACAAAAGAGCTAAACCCCAGAGCTGAGGTGAGAGTGACTGCCCTTGACATCTAGGCAGCATTTGGCCAAGTGTGGTGTCAAGGAGACCTGGCAAAACTGCAGTCAATGGGAATCCGGTGGGAAACTGTCTGCTGGTTGAAATCATACTTGGCACAAAGGGAGATGGTTGTGGTTGTTCAGAGTCACAGAATTGTTACGGTGCAGAAGGAGGCCATTTGGCCCATTGTGTCTGCACCAGCTCTCTAAATGAGCATCATGACTTAAAGCCATTCCCCTGCCTTTTCCCCGTACCCCTGCATATTGTTTCTATTTAAATAAATATCTAATGAGCTCTTGAATACCTCGATTGAACCTGCCTCCACCACACTTCCAGTCAGCACATTCCAGACCCAAACCACTCGCTGTGTGATAAAGTTTGTTCTCACATCACATTTGATTCTTTTGTAAATCACTTTAAATCTGTGTCCTCTCGTTCTCAATCCTTTTACAAGCAGGGACAGTTTCTCCCCATTTACTCTGTCCAGCTCTCCCATGGTTTGGAACATTTCTATCAAGAATGGTCAATCATCTCAGCTCCAGGACATCACTGCAGGAGTTCCTCAGGGTAGTGTCCAAGGCCCAACTATCTTCAGCTCCTTCATCAATCACTTTCCATCCATCATAAGGTCAGATGTGGGGATGTTCACTGGTGACTGCACAATGTTCAGCTCCATTCACAACTCCACGGATACTGGAGTAGTCCATGTCCAAATGCAGCACGACCTGGATAACAATCAGGTTGGGTTGTTAAGCAGCAAGTAACATTAGCATCACACAAGTGCCAGGCAATGACAATACCCAACAAGACAGAATCTAACCATCGCCCTTTGACATTCAATAGCATTACCATCGCTGAATCTCCCAATATCAACTATCACCATTGATCAGAAACTGAACTGGATGAACCATATTAATACTGTGGCTACAAGAGCAGGTCAGAGGCTAAAAATCCTACGGCAAGTAACTCCCCTGACTCCCCAAAGCCTGTCCACCATCCACAAGGTGCAAGTCAGGAGTGTAATGGAATGCTCTGCACTTACCTGGCTGAGTGCAGCTCCAACACTCAAGAAGCTCAACACCATCCAGGACAAAGCAGCCCACTTGATTGGCATCCCATCAAGGAACAGACACTCCCTCCGCCATCATCAAACAGTGGCTGCCATGTGTACTATCTACAAGATGCACTGCAGGAACTCAGCAAGGTTCCTGAGGCAGCACCTTCCAAATACAAAACCACTACCATCAAGAAGGTAGCAGATATCTGGGAACCCCACCACCTGGAGGCTCCACCCCAAGTCAGTCACCACCATGACTTGGAAATGTATCGCCGTTCCTTCACTGTCGCTGGGGCAAATTCCTGGAACTCCACTCCCTACACCACATGGACATCAGCCATTCAAGAAGGCAACTCACCACCACCACCTTCTCAAGGGCAATGGGGATGGGTAAAATGCTGGCCTAGCCAGCGACATTCACCATCCCACGAAAGACGCAGAACAGTTGTTAAGAAATAATCTAAACATGGGGAAACTTGGAGATGGATGTGAGACTTCATTGCTGCTAGGGTAAAACATTTCTGTATATCACTATTTATTGATTTACGATATCAGCCCAGATTCCAATAGAATATATGGATGTTCGATGTTTGTGAGTGTGATCACAAGTGTGCAGCCAATCCAATGCAGTGAGCCTCACAACGCAGGAGCATCTGATAAATATGCCCGTCACTTGCCCTTTGGCACCAGAGGTCACAGGGTCACACCCACGGCAACCCTGAACTTGCGCTTATTATTAAACTATCAGAATGATTTCCAAACACCACTTCATGTACGTAGTTTTAGATAAGCTCCTGGTTTGTACGGAAAATTGAAGTTCAGGAGGTTCTTTGAGCTTAGGTTTCAAATTCTGGTGATCGAAATACGTACAGTTAAAGATACAGCAAAGAATAATTTTCCCCTGCAGTGTTGACTTTTCTGCTGTATATTCTGGGGAAGGTTACAGTCAGTCTCTGGGCTCCTGCTTCCTGTCTAATGCTGACAGATAAAGTGCTCTGACCACATTCAAAGCTGTTTCACTTAAGCCAAAGGGCCAACTTGCTGATCCTGTCACCTCCTGCCGCTGTTAGGCTCGCAACAGATTGCTGAGCTTTTCCCACAATCGTTTACATATAAGACCAGTTTAGTCCTGTCCTCCGTTCTCATGGATGTAGAAAATGATGATGTCGGTCAAAAGGACAAACTGCGATCATACAAAGGCTGGGAGAGATTCTCTTTCAATCCTTAAATAAGACACATGAGGTTATTTCCTCCTGGGTTTTTGCTCAGAGTCAGTTCCTGAGGTAAGCAGACAGTGAACAATCTGCTAAAGATCCACCAGGGTGGTTACTGAATTGAACCTGACATTTCACATGTGAGCCAAACTGGGGCTTGTGCTGAAAGGACAGGCACAATTTCAATATGGCACAAAGCACGCTACACCCAATGAAATACTTTATGAAGGATAACCTGGCCTCTCTAGTGGTGTGCTTTGACCAAAAGATATAGGTGCAAAATTAGGCCACTCGGCCCATCTAGTCTGTTCCACCATTCAATCATGGCTGATATGTTTCTCATCCCTATTCTCCTGCCTTCTCCCCCATACCCCAGATACCTTTTAAATCAGAAACATATCTATCTTTGTTTTAAAGACACTCAGTGATTTGGCCTCCACAGTCTCCTGCGGCAAAGAGGTCCATAGATTCACCACCCTCTGGCTGAAGAAAGTTTTCCTTCCCTCAGTCTCTCAGTCTGAGACTGTGCCCTTGGGTTCTAGCCTTTCCCTACTGGTGGAAACATCCTCCCCAAGTCTAATCTATCCAGGCCTTTCAATATTCTGTAAGTTTCAATGAGACCCCCCCCTCATCCTTCTAAACTCCATTGAGTACAGACCCAGAATCCTCAACCACTCCTTGTGGGCTGCATTCTCAATTCCTGAGGCTAAGTGCCGGTGCGAACGGAGAATCCATGGGAGTTTCAGGATGGGAAAATCGGCATGAACGCCTCACCGAATCCGGTACCAATGAAGGGCTAGCACCGGCGCCGTGTGAAACACCTGCGGAAATGGCTGGAGAATTGCCGGGTCCAGGGCCGTGCATGCGTGGGGCTGGCGATCTGCACCGGTCACACCGGAAAACATGGCGCCGGCCATGCGCGAACCCTAACCCACCAACCTGACCGCACAGCCCACTCCTTGTCCAACCCCCACCACTACCCCCAGCAGAAGCCCCTCCAGCCAGCAGCACAGATCCCAGATGAGCATGGTGGCACTGGACACTGTCCGCAACCGGCACGCCGGGTTCCCGACAGCTGGGACTACACGTGCTTTGCGCCATCGGGAACTCAGTCCATCAGGGGCGGAGCACTGCGGGTGGGCCGGCCGATCACGTGGCAATGGCGTAGCAACGACACGTGGCACGCTCCCAATGACGCTGGTTAGAGGGGGGGAGCAGGGCGGACCGGCATTAAACCGGTGCCTGTCCCAATTCTGGCGTCGGAATCCATTCTCCGCCCAATCGGCGATCAATATTTTGGCGTCAGGCTACGGAGATTCCAGCTCTATATGTTTGGAGGGGCAGAAGGACATTTAATCCAGCGGAAGTGGGGAATGGGGATGTGTGAGCAACACACTGCCATCCCCAACTCCACCCTAATTACCTCCCAACAGGCTGGCCTAAACATCCTGCTGTGGTAGTATGACTAGGGGTATTACGGTACCTGGAAGTGTGAGCTGCCATTGGTGCAGAGGGCTCACTGCCCATTGGCCCAAGTATCGTGTTCTCTGTATTCCTATTGGCCAAGAGGAAGGTAGCTCCACCTACGAGGCGGGGTATAAGAACCCGTGTACTCCAGCAACCAGGCCATTTCTGTACGTCTGCTGCCGGGCTCACTTCTTGCTGATTAAAGCCTTTCGTTTCGGACTTCCCCTGCGTTTCGTGTCCATTGATTGTGCATCAATTTAATCAGCAAGAAGTGAGCCCAGCAGCAGACGTACAGAAATTCTCAGCTTACAAGGAATGGCCACAGCTGGTATGAAGCAAGCCAAGGGCGGACGCTAGCCTCCTTCACATCATTCTGTCCATGGATGTAGAAAATACAAGAGCACAAGCACAGGATCAGAAATGAGAAAAGGATTGGATAATCAGATCGGGGGAAATATATTCCAGGACACCAAGCTGAACTCTGAAACCCTCAAACTCTTACATTGCTCTCTCAAACAGATATACCTCCCTCACTGGAGAAATCTCTCACTCTGAAATGCTAATATGTATTATTTCATGGGAGATTGGTGTCACGGGCAAGGGCATCTTTTATTGCCTTGCCTAACTGCCCTTGAAGTGACAGTCTGCAGACCCCTCTCAGAGGGCAGTGATGAATCAAGCACATTGCTGCCTGTCTGGAGTCACATACGGGCCAGACAAGGTGAGGCAGAGGGCTTTCCATAAACCACGTGAAACAACCAAACGGACAGTTCTGATAATTAATGACGGACACAACTTTTATATTCTAGGCTGATAAATTCCACTGATATACCCCAGCTCTCAGGCTGGTATGTGAACACACCGCATGGCCAGCCCAATGGACATACATACTAATTTCACATCACTCACTCAGATAAAACTCGATCACTCTGAGCCACCTCCCCCACCCTGAGCCACCTCCCCACCCTGAGCCACCTCCCCCACCCTGAGACACCTCCCCCACCCTGACAGACCTCCCCACCCTGAGCCACCTCCCCCACCCAGAGACACCTCCCCCACCCTGAGTCACCTCCCCCACCCTGACAGACCTCCCCCACCCTGACAGAACTCCCCCACCCTGAGACACCTACCCCACCCTGACAGACCTCCCCCACACTGACAGACCTCCCCCACCCTGACAGACCTCCCCCACCCTGAGATACCTCCCCCACCCTGACAGACCTACCCCACCCTGAGACACCTCCCCCACCCCGATAGACCTCCCCCACCCTGACAGACCTCCCCCACCCTGAGATACCTCCCCCACGCTGACACACCTCCCCCACCCTGAGCCACCTCCCCCGCCCCGACAGACCTCCCCCACCCTGCCAGACCTCCCAAAACCTGACACACCTCCCCCACCCTGAGCCACCTCCCCCACACTGACAGACCTCCCCACCCTGACACACCTCCCCCACCCTGTGCCACCTCCCCCACACTGACAGACCTCCCCGCCCTGACACACCTCCCCCACCCTGAGCCACCTCCCCCACACTGACAGACCTCCCCCACCCTGAGCTACCTCCCCCACACTGACAGACCTCCCCCACCCTGACACACCTCCCCCACCCTGAGCCACCTCCACCACCGTGACCGACCTCCCCCACCCTGACACACCTCCCCCACCCTGAGACACTTCCCCCAACCTGAGACACCTCCCCCACCCTGACACACTTCCACCACCCTGACTCACCTCCCCCACCCTGACACAACTCCCCCACCCCGACACACATCCCCCACCCCGACACACATCCCCCTCCCCGACACACATCCCCCACCCCGACACACATCCCCCACCCTGACACACATCCCCCACCCCGACACACATCCCCCACCCTGACACACATCCCCCACCCCGACACACCTCTCCCAACCTGAGACACCTCCCCCCCGACAGACATCCCCCACCCTGACAGACGTCCCCCACCATGACACACCTCCCAAACCCTGACACACCTCCGCCACCCTGACACACCTCCCCCACCCTGACACCCCTCCCCACCCTGACACACCTCCCCCACCCTGACACACCTCCCCCACCCTGACACACCTCCCCCGCCCCGACAGACCTCCTCCACCCTAACAGAACTCCCCCACCTTCAGACACCTACCCCACCCTGACAGACCTCCCCCACACTGACAGATCTCCCAAAACCTGACACACCTCCCCCACCGTGACCGACCTCTCCCCCCCGAGACACCTCCCCCACCCTGAGACACCTCCCCCCCCTGACAGACCTCCCCCACACTGACAAACCTCCCCCACCCTGACAGACCACCCTCACCCTGACACACATCCCCCACCCTGACACACCACCCTCACCCTGACAGACCTCCCCCACTCTGAGACACCTCCCGCACCCTGACACACCTCCCCCACACTGACACACCTCCCCCACACTGACACACCTCCCCCACCCTGACAGACCTCTCCACCCTGACAGACCTCCCCACCCAGAGACACCTCCCCCACCCAGAGCCACCTACCCCACCATGCGCTACCTTCCCCACCCTGAGACACCTCCCCCACCCCGACACACATCCCCCACCCCGACACACATCCCCCACCCCGACACCCTGACCGACCTCCCCCACCCTGACAGACCACCCTCACCCTGACACACCTCCCCCACCCTGAGCCACCTCCCCCACCCTGACACACCTTCCCCGCCCCGACAGACCTCCCCCACCCTGACAGACCTCCCCACCCTGACACACATCCCCCACCCTGAGACACCTCCCCCATCCTGACAGACCTCCCCCACCCTGAGACACTTCCCCCACCCTGAGAGACCGCCCCCTCACTGACACACCTCCCCCACCGTCACCGACCTCCACCACACTGACACACCTCCCCCACCCTGAGACACTTCCCCCACCCTGAGACACCTCCCCCCCTGACAGACCTCCCCCACACTGACAAACCTCCCCCACCTTGACAGACCACCCTCGCCCTGACACACATCCCCCACACTGAGACACCTCCCCCACACTGACACACCTCCCCCACCCTGACACACCTCCCCCACCCTGACACACCTCCCCCACACTGACACACCTCCCCCACCCTGAGACACATCCCCCACCCTGACGCACCACCCCCACCTGACACACCTCCCCCACCCAGAGCCACCTACCCCACCATGAGCTACCTTCCCCACCCTGAGACACCTCCCCCACCCCGACACACATCCCCCACCCCGACACACATCCCCCACCCCGACACACATCCCCCACCCCGACACCCTGACCGACCTCCCCCACCCTGACAGACCACCCTTACCCTGACACACCTCCCCCACCCTGACACACCTCCCCCACCCTGACACACCTCCCCCACCTTCGCAGACCTCCCCCACCCTGGCAGACACCCCCCGCCCTGAGACACCTCACCCACCCTCCCCTACCCTGCAACACCTTCCCCACCCTGACAAGCCTCCCCCACCCTGAGACACCTCCCCCACCCTGAGACGCCTCCCCCACCCTGAGACACCTCCCTCACCCTGAGACGCCACCCTCACCCTGACACACCTCCCCCACCCTGAGACACCTCCCCCACTCTGACAGACGTCCCCCACCCTGAGCCACCTCCCCCACCCAGAGACACCTCCCCCACCCTGACAGACCTCCCCCACCCTGACACACCTCACCCACCCTGAGACACCTCCCCCACCCTGAGACACCTCCCCCACCCTGAGACACCTCTCCCACCCTCCCCTACCCTGAGACACCTCCCCCGCCCTGACAGACCTCCCCCACCCTGACAGACCTCCCCCACCCTGACACACCTCCCCCACCCTGAGACACCTGCCCCATCCTGACACACCACCCCCACCCTGAGACACCTCCTCCACCCTGCGGTGCCTCCCCCACCCTGACACACCTCCCCTGCTCTGAGACATCTCCCCCACCCTGACAGACCTCCCCCACCTTGACAGACCTCCCCCACCCTCAGACACCTCCCCCACCCTCAGACACCTCCCCCACCCTGACAGACCTCCCCCACCCTGAGACACCTCCCCCACCCTCAGACAACTCCCCCACCCTGACAGACCTCCCCCACCCTGACAGACCTCCCAACCCTTATTGACCTTCTCCACCCTGAGACACCTACCCGCTCTGAGACAACTCTCCCACCCTGACAGTCCCCCTCACCCTGACAGACCTCCCCCACCCGGAGACACCTCCCCACCCTGACAGACCTCCCCCACCTTGACAGACCCCCCCCACCCTGACAGACCGCCCCCTACCCTGAGACACCTCCCCCACCCTGACACACCTCCCCCACCCTGACAGACCTCTCAAACCCTGAGGCGCCTCACCCACCCAGAGCACTATCAATTACGACGAGACGAGAGTAGAGAGTAATCGAGGCTTTATTAAGCAGAGATGTGGAGCCTCCCGCAGCTGCTGCTGAAATGGCTGCAGCTCGGAGAGTCCACACATTTATACTCCGCCTACTGGACGGAGCCAGCAGGCAGGGATCTAGCCCGTACCTGTAGTACAGGGGCCTTACCGTAATACACCTCATATGCAGCATACACAATACAACAGTGGTGACTACCACATTCACCCCCTGTTAAAAAAGAGTCAAGCGGGGGTGGTGGAAACTATTTATATACAGGTTGTTTAAAATTTAAGACAGAGGTTACAAATTTAGAGGGTCGGGCGCCTTGATCCGGCGTTCTGAGCGCGCAGTTCTGGTGTTGATTCAAGCGTTGGTTCAGTCGCCGGTGACTCCGGGAGCGTGTCGACATCCTCTTCATCCCCGGGTGGGACCAAGGGGAGGGCGGATCATCCTGAAGCGGGGCTTGTGGTGGGGTGCGCCGGGGGGAGGGAGGGTGGCGCCGGGTCGGAGGGGAGGGGCATAGGTACCCAGCTGGTGCCAGGTCCCGGAGGGAGACTGGGTCTTGGCGGGCGTCGGGGTACGCTACGTAGGCATACTGCGGGTTTGCATGGAGTAGCTGTACCCTCTCAACCAACGGGTCTGCCTTGTGGAGCCGCACATGCTTGCGGAGGAGAACAGGTCCTGTAGCTGCCAGCCACGTTGGGAGTGAAACCCCGGAGGTGGACTTCCTGGGAAGGCAAGATGTTCATTGGGGGTTTCGTTAGTCGCGGTGCACAGGAGCGACCGAATGGAGTGAAGGGCTTCGCAAAGGACTTCCTGCCAGCGGGAGACCAGGAGATTTCTGGACCATAGGGCCAGCTGGACGGCCCTCCAGACTGTCCCATTCTCCCACTCCACCTGCCCATTAACCCGGGGGTTGTAGCCGGTCATCCTTCTCGAGGCAATGTACTGGCGCAAATAACCACTCATAAATGAGGATCCCTGGTCGCTGTGGACGTAGGCAGGGTAATCGAAAAGAGCGAAGGTGGCGTTGAGGGCTTTGATGACGGTGGCGGACGTCATATCAGGGCATGGGATGGCGAAGGGGAATCTTGAATATTCGTCAACCACATTGAGAAAGTACGTGTTGCGGTCGGTGGAGGGAAGGGGCCCTTTGAAGTCCATGCTGAGGCGTTCAAAGGGGCGGGAGGCCTTCACCAGGCGTGCGCGGTCCGGCTGGTAGAAGTGTGGTTTACATTCCGCGCAAACCTGGCAGTCTCTGGTGATAGCCCTGACTTCCTCGATGGAGTAGGGCAGTTTGCGGGCCTTTATGAAGTGATAAAAGCGGGTGACCCCTGGGTAACAGAGATCGTCGTGCAGGATGCGGAGTCGGTCCACTTGTGCGCTGGTACATGTACCTCGGGATAGAAGGCAGAGAGTAGCAATGGAAGGGTGCTTTTCTAATTGGAGGGCTGTGACTAGTGGGGCGGGATTCTCCGCTCACACGCTGGTTCATAGAATAGCGGGCCGCACCGATTTTTACGGCGACGCCGGTCCGACGCCCTCCCGCTACTCTCCGAACCCCGCACAAACTTCACGTCAGCATTCCTGGCAAAGCCCTCGACAGCCCCCCCGACACGACCAAAAGCCCGACTTTTAGGCCCCCCACTATTCTCCGGCCCGGATGGCCAAAGTCCCGACGTCATCACGCCATGTTTTCACGCCGGCTAACACACCTGCTTTTCAAGTTCGTCAACCAGTCGTGCTGGCTGACGAGAGCTTCGAGGAGGTGAGCGCACCGCTCAGCGCACCGCTCAGCGCACTGCTGGAGTCTGGCCACAACGGGGGAGGCATCCCCGAGAACAGCGGGGGGAGTTCAGAGCGGGGGGGGGGGGAGGAGATGGAGGGGGGGGTGGAAGTCGGAGGGGGGGAGTGTGGGAGATGGAGGGGGGAGTGTGGGAGATGGAGGGGGGGAGTGTGGGAGATGGAGGGGGAAGTGGGAGATGGAGGGGGGAGTGTGAGAGACGGAGGGGGGAGTGTGGGAGATGGAGGGGGGAAGTGGGAGACGGAGGGGGGGAGTGTGGGAGATGGAGGGAGGGGGAGTGTGAGAGACGGGGGGGAGTGTGAGAGACGGAGGAGGGAGTGTGAGAGACGGAGGGGGGGGGAGTGTGGGAGATGGAGGGGGGGAGTGTGAGAGACGGAGGGGGGGAGTGTGAGAGACGGAGGGGGGGAGTGTGGGAGACGGAGGGGGGGGAGTGTGGGAGACGGAGGGGGGGGAGTGTGGGAGATGGAGGGGGGAAGTGGGAGACGGAGGGGGGGAGTGTGTGAGACGGAGCGGGGGGAGTGTGGGAGATGGAGGGGGGAAGTGGGAGATGGAGGGGGGAGTGTGGGAGACCGAGGGGGGGAGTGTGAGAGACGGAGGGGGGGGTGTGGGAGATGGAGGGGGGAAGTGGGAGATGGAGGGGGGAGTGTGGGAGACCGAGGGGGGGAGTGGGAGAGACGGAGGGGGGGAGTGTGGGAGATGGAGGGGGGGAGTAGGAGACTGATGGGGGGATTGTGGGAGATGGAGGGGGGGAGTGTGGGAGATGGAGGGGGGGAGAGGGAGAGTGTGGGAGACCGAGGGGGGGAGTGTGGGAGACGGAGGGGGGAGTGTGGGAGACGGAGGGGGGGAGTGGGGGAGATGGAGGGGGGGAGTGTGGGAGACGGAGGGGGGAGTGTGGGAGACGGAGGGGGGGAGTGTGGGAGACGGAGGGGGGGAGTGGGGGAGATGGAGGGGGGAGGGGGAGAGTGTGGGAGACGGAGGGGGGAGTGGGAGAGACGGAGGGGGGGAGTGTGGGAGATGGAGGGGGGGAGTAGGAGACTGATGGGGGGATTGTGGGAGATGGAGGGGGGGAGTGTGGGAGATGGAGGGGGGGAGAGGGAGAGTGTGGGAGACCGAGGGGGGGAGTGTGGGAGACGGAGGGGGGAGTGTGGGAGACGGAGGGGGGAGTGTGGGAGACGGAGGGGGGGAGTGTGGGAGACGGAGGGGGGAGTGTGGGAGACGGAGGGGGGGAGTGTGGGAGACGGAAGGGGGAGTGGGGGAGATGGAGGGGGGAGGGGGAGAGTGTGGGAGACGGAGGGGGGAGTGTGGGAGACGGAGGGGGGAGTGTGGGAGACGGAGGGGGGAGTGGGTGAGACGGAGGGGGAGTGTGGGAGACGGAGGGGGGGAGTGGGAGACTGAGGGGGGGCGTGGGAGTGGGGGGGGGGGGGGTAGGGAGAGAGTGAGCGAGTGATTCGTCCAACCCCGGTTACAAAATGTCTGCCACCATGCCATGGCGTGCCGGTCACGAGTACACGGCCGCTGGTTGCCCTGTGGCTTACGGCCACAGGCCACTGACGCACTGGTGAGGAGGGCGTAGTTAACTGCCCGTTGGATGCAGAAAGTGACCAGGGGTTAGGCTGCCCGCGTGTCAGCAGCGCGACCAGGCCACCGGGACACACAGGTATCCCGTGGCAGGCAGCTGCCGAGGTGTCGACTAACCTCCGTCTAACATGTCCCGTTTCTCTGCCCCCCTCCACCCTTCTGTAGGTTAGCACAATGTCTGTGAACAGAACGGCGATGTTCTGCGCAGTGGTTGGGGCCGCTGCACTGCATTTGGAGATGGAGCAGCGTCCACAGCCACAACCCGCAGTGGATGCAGGGCCAGCAGCAGAGGGAAGGGCCGAGGAGTTGCCAGTTGTCGAGCAGCATGGGGGGGAGGAGGAGGAGGAGGGGGAGGAGGAGAGAGTGAGGGTGCAGCCAGGGCGCCAGAGGCGACGACCGAGGCCTAGGCTGTACCGTGCCCGGATCTCTTTCCTAACAATGACGGACATCACCGGCAGGAGGACCTCCCCCAATCTGATATCCTTCCTCTGTTTGATGTCCCTCCCTCACTCTGATACACCTCCATCATTATGATATCCCTCACTCACTCCGATTATCCTCACTCAATCAGATAATCCTCCCTCACTCTGATATCATAGAATTTACAGTGCAGAAGGAGGCCATTCAGCCCATCGAGTCTGCATCAGCTCTTTGAAAGAGCACCCTACCCAAGCCCACACCTCCACCCATTACCCAGTAACCCCACCCAACACGAAGTGCAATTCTGGACACTAAGGGCAATTTATCATGGCCAATCCACCTAACCTGCACATCTTTGGACTGTGGGAGGAAACCGGAGCACCCGGAGGAAACCCACGCAGACACGGGGAGAACGTGCAGACTCCGCACAGACAGTGACCCAAGCCGGGAATCAAACCTGGCACCCTAGAGCTGTGAAGAAACTGTGCTAACCACTGTGCTACCGTGCTGCCCTGATTGTGCTATCTCTTCCTTGATCTGATATATCTCACTCTTTATTATACACATCCCTCATTCAGGCACACCTCCCACAATCCCCCCTCACTCTTCCAAACTCCAGAGGAAGCAAGCTCAGTCTGACTAACCTTTCCTTATATCAATCTAGTAAACCTCCTCTGAACCGTCTCCGACATAATTACATCCTTCCTGAAATGAGAGTAAAAGTTCACATGGTATTCAAAATGTGCTCTCACCAATGTCCTGTATAACTGAAGCATAACATTCTTACTTTATGTTCAATTGCCCTTGGAATAAAGGATGACATTTTGACATACTGTACCTGCATACTGACGCTTTTTGTGACTCAGGCACTGAAACACCTAGATCCCTCTGCACCTCGGAATTCTGCAGTCATTCTCCATTTAAGTAATTCTCTGCTTTTTTATTCTTCCTGCCAAAGTGAACACCCTCACATTTTCCCACTCCGAGAACATATCCCTAACCCACACGAGTCCCGCCTCCCTCCATTTCCCACACATCCCATCCGATCCCCCCCCCCAACCAGGCTTAAACTCTTGGTTCCCACACAATGGCGTCAATACCGACATTCTTTCCAGCTTGAAATACCTCCTCAACTTGTTCCATATCCTGATCGTCGACTCCACCACCGGACTCCTCGTATACGTCCCCGGAGCTAACAGCAATGGGGCCATCACCAGGCCTCTCAAGCTAGTATGCCTGCAGGATTCCTCCTCCAACCTGACCCACTTCACCCCCTTCCCACCAACTCCTCACCTTCTCCACATTCGCCGCCCAGTAATAATACAACAGGTTCGGGAGCGCCAACCCCTCTTTCTGTCTCTGTCTCTACTGCGGAGACCTCTTCACCATTGGTGCTTTCCCGCTCATATAAACTCCAAGACCAGTGCCTCCACTCTCTGGAAGAAAACCTTAGAAAGAAAGATTGGGAGGGTGAGAGAAACAAACAGGAAACTTGGCAACACATTCATCTTTACCACCTGCACCCTCCCTGCCAATGTCAAACAGGAAGCTTGGCAACACATTCATCTTTACCACCTGCACCCTCCCTGCCAATATCAAACAGGAAGCTTGGCAACACATTCATCTTTACCACCTGCACCCTCCCTACCAATGCCAAGTGCAAAGTGTCCTATGTCTTAAAATCCACCTTAACCTCCTTCCCTAACGCTGTCAAATTCCACCTGTGCATCGTGGCCCACTCCGAAGTCACCTGAATTCCCAAATACATAAACCGCTCTCTCGCCATCTTAAACGGTAGTATGCCTTAATTGGCTCCCCACATTCACCGGAAACACATCACTCTTCCCAACGTCCAGCTCATATAACAGGCCCATGATTCTGTCCATACTCTCCAGCGGATCCGACACAAACACAACAGGTCGTCTGCGTACAATGATACCCAGTGCTCCCTGCCGCCCCACAATCGATCGCCAATCAGCAGACCCCTGAAGGGCCATCGCCAAGGGTTCAATCACCAAAGCAAATACCAATAGTGACAGCGGCCACTCCTGCCTTGTTTCCCTGTACAACTCAAAATCCGCAGAACACATCTCGTTCGTATGCATGTTTGCCACTAGGGATGCATAAAAAGACGCACACACTCCATAAACTTCGGCCCAAACACAAACCTTCCCAGAATTTCAAACAAGTACCTCCTCTCAAAGGGCTTCTCCGCATCCATAGATGCAATAACATCCGGTGCCTCCTGCTGTTACTGGAGACATGGAAAGTTTTGTGTGGAATCAGAGGAGATAGGAGAAGCGTTAAATGGATATTTTTCGTCAGTGTTTACACTGGAGAAAGACAATGTTGTCGAGGAGAATACTCAGGTACAGTCGACCAGGCTAGATGGGGTTGAGGTTCACAAGGAGGAGGTGTTAGCAATTTTGGAAAGTGTAAAAATAAATAAGTCCACTGGGCCAGATGGGATTTATCCTAAGATTCTCTGGGAAGCCAGGGAGGAGATTGCAGAGCCTTTGTCCTTGATCTTTATGTCGTCTTTGTCGACAGGAATAGTGCCGGAAGACTGGAGGATAGCAAATGTTGTCCCCTTGTTCAAGAAGGGGAGTAGAGACAACCCTGGTAATTATAGACCTGTGAGCCTTACTTCGGTTGTGGGTAAAATGTTGGAAAAGGTTATAAGAGTTTATAATCATCTTGAAAAGAACAAGTTGATTAGAGATAGTCAACACGGTTTTGTGAAGGGTAGGTCATGCCTCACAAACCTTATTGAGTTTTTTGAGAAGGTGACCAAACAGGTGGATGAGGGTAAAGCGGTTGATGTGGTGTATATGGATTTCAGTAAGGCGTTTGATAAGGTTCCCCACGGTAAGCTATTGCAGAAAATACGGAAGTATGGGATTGAAGGTGATTTAGCGGTTTGGATCAGTAATTGGCTAGCTGAAAGAAGACAGAGGGTGGTGGTTGATGGCAAATGTTCATCCTGGAGTTCAGTTACTAGTGGTGTACCGCAAGGATCTGTTTTGGGGCCACTGCTGTTTGTCATTTTTATAAATGACCTGGAAGAGGGTGTAGAAGGATGGGTTAGTAAATTTGCAGATGTCACGAAGGTCAGTGAAGTTGTGGATAGTGCTGAAGGATGTTATAGGTTACAGAGGGACATAGATAAGCTGCAGAGCTGGGCTGAGAGGTGGCAGATGGAGTTTAATGCGGAAAAGTGTGAGGTGGTTCACTTTGGAAGGAGTAACAGGAATGCAGAGTACTGGGCTAATGGCAAGATTCTCGGTAGTGTAGATGAGCAGAGAGATCTCGGCATCCAGGTACATAAATCCCTGAAAATTGCCACCCAGGTTAATAGGGCTGTTAAGAAGGCATATGGTGTGCTAGCCTTTATCAGTAGGGGGATTGAGTTTCGGAGCCACGAGGTCATGCTGCAGCTGTACAAAACTCTGGTGCGGCCGCTCCTGGAGTACTGGGTGCAGTTCTGGTCGCCACATTATAGGAATGATGTGGAAGCTTTGGAAAGGGTTCAGAGGAGATTTACTAGGATGTTGCCTGGTATGGAGGGAAGGTCTTACGAGGAAAGGCTCAGGGACTTGAGGTTGTTTTCATTAGAGAGGAGAAGGCTGAGAGGTGACTTAATAGAGACATATAAGATAGTCAGAGGGTTAGATCGTGTAGTAATCCACGGGAGGCAGGAGTTCTGTCACCACACCAATATTTATTTACAATAACGATATTACAGGAGCAGCTATGAGCAGCGCTGCTAGCAGTCCAGTCAACTTAAGATTGGCTCACAAAGCCTACACAGGTGATTATATGACCCCCCTCAATGAGCTATCATTGAGGGAGCTCATACTCCAATTGGCCAACCAATAAAGCCAATTGGAGTTCATTACAGATAGGGTGGACAGTGAGAGTCTTTTTCCTCGGATGGTGATGACCAACACGAGGGGACATAGCTTTAAATTGAGGGGTGGTAGATATAGGACAGATGTCAGAGGCAGTTTCTTTACTCAGAGAGTAGTAGGGATGTGGAACGCCCTGCCTGCAACAGTAGTAGACTCGCCAACTTTAAGGGCATTTAAATGGTCATTGAATAGACATATGGATGAAAATGGAATAGTGTAGGTCAGATCGGCTTCAGATGGTTTCACGGGTCGGCGCAACATCGGGGCCCGTACTGCGCTGTAATGTTCTATGTTCTATGTTCTACCCTTCATAGAACAAAGAACAATGCAGCACAGGAACAGGCCCTTCGGCCCTCCAAGCCTGTACCGGCCATGATACCAACCTTGGCCAAAACCCTCAGCACTTCCTGGTACCATTTCCTTCTATACCAATCCTGTCCATGTTTTTATCGAAATGCGTTTTGAACACCATTAATGTATCTGCTTCCACAATCTTTCCTGGCAACGTGTTCCAGGCACTCACTACCCTCTGCGTAAAAAATCTGCCTCACACATCTCCTCTAAACTTTGCCCCACAGACCTTAAACCTATACCCCAGAGTGACTGACCCCCCCCCCCCCCCCCCCCCCCCCAACCACCCTGGGAAAGAGTGCCTGCCCATCCACTCTATCCATACCCCTTATAACCTTGTAAACCTCTATCAGGTCACCCTTCAACCTCCGTCTTTCTAATGAAAACAGTCCGAGTCTATTCAGCCTCTCGACATAGCTAACACCCTCCAGACCAGGCAACATCCTAATAAACCTCCTCTGCACCCTCTCCAAAGCCTCCACATCCTTCTGGTAATGTGGCAATCAGAATTGTGCGCAATATTCCAAGAGCGGCTTTACCAAGGTTCTATACAACTATAGCATGACTTGCCAGTTTTTATACTCGATGCCCTGTCCAATGAAGGCAAGCATTCCGTATGCTTTCTTAACTACCTTGTCCACTTGTGTTGTCACTTTGAAAGATCTGTGGACCTGTACGCCCAGATCTCTCTGACGACTTTCTATATTCCTAAGAGTTTTGCCATTTACTGTATATTTACCCTCTACGTTAGACCTACCAAAATACATTCCCTCACATTTGTCCGGATTAAACCTGTTTGGTCCTCGGAGACCACCCCTGGCACTCATCCCTCCACCTACCCCACCAACACCTTTGCCAATATTTTCAGGTCCGTATTTAACAGCCTGTATGACCCATACTCCAGCGGATCCTTCCCCTTCTTCGGAATCAGTGAAATCGAAGCCTGTGACAACGTCACTGGCAATTTCCCCTCTCCACCACCTCACTAAACATCCCCAACAGGTGGGGATCAACTCTGTTGCAAACACCTTATAAAACTCCGTCGGAAAGCTGTCTGGCCCCAAGCCTTTCCCGACTGCATTCCCCTGAGTCCCAACGGCTCCTCCAATGCCTGCTCATCTCTTCCTGCAACTCTGGGAACTCTAACCCATCCATAAATCATCCCATATCCCCTTCTTCTCCACCCGGCTCGGCCTTATACAACTTCTCGTAATACTCGCTGAATACCTCATTTATCCTACCCGACTCCGACACCACCTCCCCATTCTCCACTCGCACCCTTAAAATTTCCCTAGATGCCGCCTGCCACTGCAAGTGGTGGGCCATAATATTCGCCTTCTCTCCATATTCATACTGCACCCTCCGCGCCCACTGGCACTGGTTCAAACCAGTTCTGGGGCATTGTAAATTGAATCTTATAAAAGTAGAGCTCTCTTAAGTGCTGGCTCGTCTGCCCTGTGAGTGCTGGTTGGCTGAGTGAGACTGCATTTGGAGTTGGATGGAAACAGGTAGTTGGGTGGAACTGGGAGAAGAGGCTCCGAGAGAGAGCTGATTGGTAAGTGGTTGATAAGGTTAACTTCTTTTATGGTTTGAAAATCCGTTTGGTGGTTCAAAATCGGTAAGGGTTATAATTGGTAGTTACAAGAAGAAGGAAAGAAGGTTTCTGGAGGGCTGGATATAATATAATATTGAGCATCTTCTAAAGGTTTCATTTAAAGAATTACGTCATGGCAGGAGACCTCAAAGCCTTAGTTTGCTCCTCTTGCTGCATGTGGGAGGCTGGGAGCATTTCCAGTGCCTGGGACCAGCATGTGTGCAGGAAGTGTCTCCAGCTGCAGCTCCTGGAAGTCTGAGTTTCGGAGCTGGAGCGGCGGCTGGGGACACTGTGGAGCATTCGCGAAGCGGAGAGTGTCGTGAATAGCATGTATAGAGAGGTGGTCACACCGCAGGCTCAGACTCCACAGGCAGGAAGGGAATGGGTGACCACCAGACAGAGCAGGAGAACGAGACAGGCAGTGCAGGAATCTCCTGCAAAGCACATATACCGCTTTGGATACTGTTGAGGGGAACGACCTCTCAGGGGAAAAGCAGCAGCAGCCAAATTTGTTGCACCACAGTTGGTTCTGCTGCAGAGGGGGGGGGGGGGGGGGGGGGGGAATAAAAAGTATGGGAATGCAATAGTTATGGGGGTTCAATTGTAAGGGGAATAGATAGGCTTTTCTGGGGCCGCAAATTAAACCCTAGGAGGGTATGTTGCCTTCCTGGTGCTAGGGTCAAGGATGTCTCGGAGTGGGTACATGACATTCTGGAGGGGGAGGGTAAACAGCCAGTGGCCGTGGTGCACATCGGTACCAACAACATAGTTAACAAAAGGTATGAGGTCCTCAAAGCAGAATATAGGGAGTTGATGTCAGGATTACTACCAGTGCAACGTGCTAGTCAGAGTAGAAATAGCAGGCTATATAGGATAAACACTTGAATGAAGAGATGGTGGGAGGGGGAGGGTTTCAGATTCCTGGGGCATTGGAACTGGTTCTGGGGGAGGTGGGACCTGCATAAACTGGATGGGATACACCTGGGCAGGACTGGGATCGATGTCCAAGGGGAAGTAATGTACATACTGAAGGAGGTGGCTCTAGAGATAGTGGATGCGTTGGTAGTTATCGTCCTGGAGTCTATAGATTCTATAGACTGCAGAACAGTCCCTGAAGATTGGAGGGTGGCTAATGTAGCTCCATTATTTAAACAGGGAGGTCAAGAGAAAGCAGGGAATTATAGACCAGTAAGTCTGACGTAAGTAGTGGGGGAAATTATAGTATCCATTGTCAAAGATTTTATATCAGAGCACTTGGAAAACAGTGGCAGGATTGGACAGAGTCAGCATGGATTATGAAGGGGAAATCATGCTCGACAAATCTCATGGTATTCTTTGAGGATGTAACTGGTAGAATTGATGAAGGGGAACCAGTGAATGTGGTGTATTTGGATTTCAAAAAGCTTTTGACAAAGTCCTGCATAAAAGATTAGCGTGTAAAATTAAAACGCATGGGATTGGGGGTAGTGTATTGTGATGGGTAGAAAGCTGGTTGGCAGAATGGAATGAAAGAGTTGGAATTAAGAGGTATTTTTCAAATTGGCAGACAGCAACTTGTGGGGTACCACAGGGATCAGTGCTGCGACCCCAGCTGTTCACAATATATATGAATGATTCAGATGAGGGAACAAAATGTCATGTCTCTAAATTTGCAGATGCGCCAAGTTGTGTTGGAGGGTGAGCTTGAGGAGGATGCAGAGATCCTTCACTGTGATTTGGACAAGTTGAGTGAGTGGGCACGCAAAGGATTCGAGTACAGGAGCAGGGATGTGTTGCTGCAATTATACAGGGCCTTGGTGAGGCCACAGCTGGAATACTGTGTGCCGTTTTGGTCTCCTTATCTGAGGAAGGATGTTCTAGCTACCGAGGGAGTGAAGCTAAAGTGTACCAGACTGATTTCTCAGATGGCAGGCCTGACGTCCGAGGAGATGGTCTGCACTGACCCTCCAAAAGTGTACTTTACCCAGGTCCACTCCCCATCTAAACACGTGTATTGATCATGGCCAATCCATCTAACCTGCACAGCTTTCGACTGTGGGAGGAAACCGAAGCACCCGGAGGAAACCCACGCAGACACGGGGAGAATGTGCAGATTCCACCCAAGGCCAGATTTAAACCTGCGTCTCTAGTGCTGTGAGGGAGCAGTTATAACCATTGTGCTACCGTGCCCCCAAAATCAACTTGGTTATCTCTCCAGCACCTTTGCCAGTTTGCAAACTAAGATATTCTGATGCCTTAGTTGCTGTTGGGTAATTTGTAACGATCATCCAAAAATGTCACTTGCCTTATTTTAGAAACGTTACAATCATCTTGGAAGGATTTAATTCTTAAAGCACAATGTTCTGTAAGTTCCTCCATTAGCTCTTATTGTCATGTCACTCCAATATTCAAAAAGGAAGGTAGAGAGATAGCAGGGAATTATAGGCCAGTAAGTCTAACATCGGTAGTGGGGAAAATGCTTGAATCCATTATCAAGGACTTTATAGCGGAACATTGAGAAAGCAGTGGGATGATCAGTCAGAGTCAGCATATATTTATGAAGGGAAAATCATGCTTGACAAATCTGTTGGAATTCTTTGAAGAAGTAACCAATACAGTTGACAAGGGGGAGCCAGTCGATGTGGTATATTTGGATTTTCAGAAACGTTTGACAAAGTCCCGCATAAGAGATTATTGTGAAAAATTAAAGCGCATGGGATTGGGGGAAATGTATTGAGGTGGATATAAAACTGGTTAGCAGAAAGGAAACAAAGAGTAGGGATTAATGGGTCCGTTTCAAATTGGCAGGCAGTAACCAGTGGGGTACCACAGGGATCAGTGCTGGGACCCCAGCTATTCACAATATATATCAATGATTTGGATGAGGGAACAAAATGTTCCCAAAATGTTCCCAAAACTTTCGGAACATCCGAAAGTTTGCAGATGATACCAAATTAGGTGGGAGGGCAAACTGTGACGAGGGTGCAGGGATCTAACAGCATGTTCTGGACAGGTTGGGCGAGTGGGCAAACCAATGGCAGATGCAGTATAATTTGGATAAGTGCGAGGTTATTCACTTTGGAAGCAAAAACAGGAAGGCATATTGCTACCTGAATGGTTGTAAATTGGGAGAGGGGAGTGTGCAGCGGGACCTGGGTGTCCTTGTGCACCATTCGCTGATGGTAAGCATTCAGGTGCAGCAGGCGGTAAAGGGGCTAATGGTATGTTGGCCTTCATTGCAAGAAGTTTCTCGTACAGAAGCAGGGATGTGTTGCTGCAATTGTATAGGACCTTGGTGAGGCCACACTTGGCATATTGTGTGCAGTTTTGGTCTCCTTCTCTGAGGAAGGATGTTCTTGCTCTCGAGGGAGTGCAGCGAAGGTTTACCAGACTGATTCCAGGGATGGTGGGACTGTCATATGAGGAGAGATTGACGAGGTTGGGATTGTTCTCGCTGGAGTTCAGAAGAATGAGGGGGGATCTCATACTTATAAAATTTTAACAAGACTAGACAGGGTAGATGCAGGGAAGGTGTTACCAATGATGGGTGTGTCCAGAACCAGGGGTCACAGCCTGAGGATTCAGGGTAAACCATTTCGGACAGATAGAAGGAGACATTTCTTCACACAAAGAGTGGTGAGCCTGTGGAATTCATTACCACAGGAAGTAGCTGATGCTAAAACATTGAATATATTCAAGAGGCGGCTAGATATAGCACTTGGGGAGAATGGGATCAAAGACTATGGGGAGAAAGCAGGATTAACCTATTGAGTTGGATGATCAGCCATGATCGTGATGAATGGTGAAACAGCCTCGAAGAGCCAAAAGGCCTCCTCCTGTTCCTATCTTCCATGTATCTTTCTATGTAACAACAACTCCCTAAGGTTTTCAAAATCTTGATCAGGTTTCATCGCCCTGTACCGTTAATCAAACACCAGGGCCGGGATTCTTTTTTCTCAAACCAATTACTGCATTCAAAGTTCTATTTTTAGACATCCTCTTTCATTCCTGAAAATCTGACTCCAGGACCTCAACAACTATCCACTCGGTGTCAGGGTCCCAACAATATTCAAGCCACAGTGTTGAAAACCAAGGGCAGGATTCCCCCCGCCGGCTCGGAGAATCCCCGGGGGCCGGCGCGAATCCCACCCAGACGCTGGCTGCTGTATTCTCCAGCACTGTTTTTCGGGCGGGGGCAGGGTTCATGCCACGCCGGTCGAGGGCCGTTGGCAGCCCCCCCCCCCCCAGAAATTCTCCGTGCTCTGGCCGAGCAGCCGTCCGTTTTTAGTCCACTCTGGCCGGCGTGGTTTGCGCATGGTCCCACATGACGAGACTTGGCAGGTAAGTTGGCTGGGGCATTCTTCGGGGGGGGGGGGGGGGGGGGGGGGGGGGGAAGAGATCCGACACCAGGGACGGCCCCCATGGTGGCCTGGCCCGCATTCAGGGCCCACCGATCTGCGAGCAGGCCTGTGCCGTGGAGGCACTCCTCCCTTCCACGCCGACCCATATAGGGGTCCGCATTGGCCGGCATGGAGAAGAGGAACCACCGCACATGTGCCAAAACATAGAACATAGAACATAGAACAGTACAGCACAGAACAGGCCCTTCGGCCCTCGATGTTGTGTCGAGCAATGATCACCCTACTCAAGTCAACGTATCCACCCTATACCAGTAACCCAACAACCCCCCCCCCCCAACCTTACTTTTTTAGGACACTACGGGCAATTTAGCATGGCCAATCCACCTAACCCGCACATCTTTGGACTGTGGGAGGAAACCGGAGCACCCGGAGGAAACCCACGCACACACGGGGAGGACGTGCTGACTCCGCACAGACAGTGACCCAGCCGGGAACCGAACCTGGGACCCTGGAGCGGTGAAGCATTTATGCTAACCACCATGCTACCGTGCTGCCCCAAACATGCCAGCAGTTCCGCACATGCGCGAGATCACGCCGGCCCTTTGACGCATGCGCGGACTCATGCAGTCCCCATGGTCCCAGCTGGAGCGGCGCTAGCCCCTCCGGCATCCACCTAGCCCCCGAGAAAGTGGAGGTAAGTGGAGAATTCCTCACTTTCGGGGGCCGTTGGCGCCGGAATGATTCGCGCCGGTTTTCACGCCAGCATCGGTTCATTTCAGCGTAAAGCGGAGAATCCGCATCAAGACACTGGAACTGCCTATTCCAGTACAGCTACAACACTGGCATCTACTTGACAAAGTAGAAAACTGCACGGCGTGGTCACTTCCACAAAATCTCAGCAAATTCATTCCAGCAAATATTTGCCATTTTGGTCTACTCCCAATCATCCATAAAGTGATGGAAGTCTCTCCCTCAACACTGTCCCATCAAACACCCCCTGGACAGGTACAGCACGGGGTTAGATACAGAGTAAAGCTCCCTCTACACTGTCCCATCAAACACCCCCAGGACAGCTACAGCACAGGGTTAGATACAGAGTAAAGATCCCTCTACACTGTCCCCATCAAACACTCCCAGGGCAAGTACAGCACGGGATTAAATACAGAGTAAAGCTCCCTCTACACTGTCCCCATCAAACACTCCCAGGGCAAGTACAGCACGGGATTAAATACAGAGTAAAGCTCCCTCTACACTGTCCCCATCAAACACTCCCAGGGCAAGTACAGCACGGGATTAGATACAGAGTAAAGCTCCCTCTACACTGTCCCATCAAACACTCCCAGGACAGGTACAGCACGGGATTAGATACAGAATAAAGCTCCCTCTACACTGTCCCATCAAACACTCCCAGGACAGGTACAGCACGGGATTAGATACAGAGTAAAGATCCCTCTACACTGTCCCCATCAAACACTCCCTGGACAGGTACAGCACGGGGTTAGATACAGAGTAAAGCTCCCTCTACACTGTCCCCATCAAACACTCCCAGGACAGGTACAGCACAGGGTTAGATATAGAGTAAATCTCCCTCTACACTGTCCCCATCAAACACTCCCAGGACAGGTACAGCACAGGGTTAGATACAGAGTAAAGCTCCCTCTACACTGTCCCCATCAAACACTCCCAGGACAGGTACAGCACAGGGTTAGATACAGAGTAAAGCTCCCTCTACACTGTCCCCATCAAACACTCCCAGGACAGGTACAGCACAGGGTTAGATATAGAGTAAAGCTCCCTCTACACTGTCCCCATCAAACACTCCCAGGACAGGTGCAGCACGGGGTTAGATACAGAGTAAAGCTCCCTCTACACTGTCCCCATCAAACACTCCCAGGACAGGTACAGCACAGGGTTAGATACAGAGTAAAGCTCCCTCTACACTGTCCCCATCAAACACTCCCAGGACAGGTACAGCACAGGGTTAGATACAGAGTAAAGCTCCCTCTACACTGTCCCCATCAAACACTCCCAGGACAGGTACAGCACAGGGTTAGATATAGAGTAAAGCTCCCTCTACACTGTCCCCATCAAACACTCCCAGGACAGGTGCAGCACGGGGCTAGATCAGAATAAAGCTCCCTCTACACTGTCCCCATCAAACACTCCGAGGACAGGATGATATAAAGATTAAAGCTCCCTCTACACTGTCCCCATCAAACACTCCCAGAACGGGTACAGCATGGAGTTAGATACAGAGTAAAGGTCTGCACTGATGCCCCGGCCAATGAAGGCTAGCATGTCGTATGCCCTCTTGACCACCTCTGCCACCTGCATTGCCACTTTCAATGATCTGTGGGCCTGTGCACCCAGATCCCTCTGCCTATTAAGGTATTTACTGTATATTTCTGACCTGTATTAGACCTTCCAAAATGCTTTACCTCATATTTGTCCGGATTAAACTCCATCTGCCATCTCTCGCCCAAATCTCTAACCGATCTGTATCCTGCTGTACCCTCTGACAGTCCTCATCGCTATCCGCAATTCCATCAACCTTTGTGTCGTCCGCAAACTTCCTAATCAGACCAGTTACATTTTCCTCCAAATCGTTTATTTATACTGCAAACAGCAAAAGTCCCAGCACTGATCCATGTGGAATACCACTGGTCACAGCCCTCCAATCAGAAAAGCACCCTTCCACTGCTACTCTCTGTCTTCCATGACCTAGATAGTTCTGTATCCATCTTGCCAGCTCACCCCTGATCCCGTGTGACTTCACCTTTTGTACCAGTCTGCCATGAGGTACCTTGTCAAAGGCTTTACTGAAGTTCATATAGACAACATCCACTGCCCTACCTGCATCAATCATCTTTGTCACTTCCTCGAAAAACTCAATCAAGTTAGTGAGACACGACCTCCCCTTCACAAAACCATGCTGCCTCTCGCTAATACATCCACTTGCTTTCAAATGGGAGTAAATCCTGTCTCGAAGAATCGTTTCTAATAATTTGCTTACCATTGACGGAAGGCTCACCAGCCTGTAATATCCTAGATCATCCTTGCTACCCTTCTTAAACAAAGGAACAGCATTAGTTATTCTCCAGCCCACTGGGGCCTCCCCTGTAGTCAGTGAAGATACAAAGATTTTTGTCAAGGCCTCAGCAATTTCCTCTCTAGCCTCCTTCAGTATTCTGGGGTAGATCCCATCAGGCCCTGGGGACTTATCTACCTTAATATTTTTCAAGACACCCAACACCACCTCCTTTTGTATGATCCAGTATGATCCAGACTATCAACACACCCTTCCCCATGCTCATCATCCACCAAGTCCTCTTTGGTGAATACTGATGCAAAGTATTCAATTAGTACCTTGCCGATTTCCTCTGGCTCCACACATAGATTCCCTCCCCTGTCCTTGAATGGGCCAACCATCCCCCTGGCCACCCTCTTGCTCTTTATATGTGTATAAAAAATTTGGGGATTTTCTTAATCCTGTTTGCCAATGACTTTTCGTTGCCCCTTTTAGCCCTCCTGACTCCTTGTTAAGTTCCTTCCTACTTTCCTTATATTCCTCATGGGCTTTGTCTGTTCCCACCTTCTCGCCCTGATAAATGCCTCCTTGTTCTTTTTGACTTGACTCACAAGATCCCTCGTTTTCCAAGGTTCCTGAAATTTACCATATTTATCCTTCTTCCTCACAGGAACATGCTGGTCCTGAATTCTTATCAACTGACATTTGAAAGCCTCCCACATAACAGATGTTGATTTACCCTCAAACATCCGCCCCCAATCTAGATTCTTCAGTTCCAGCCTAATATTGTTATAATTAGCCTTCCCCCAATTTAGCACCTTCACCTGAGAACTACTCTTATCTTTATCCAACCGTAGAGGTTACTGAATTATGGTCAGTGTTCCCGAAATGCTCCCCTACTGAAACCTCGACCACTTGTCCGGACTCAATCCCCAATACCAAATCCAGAATGGCCCCTTGCCTAGTTGGACTATCTACATACTGTTTCAAGAAGTCCTCTTGGTTGCTTCTTACAAACTCCCAAACCCTAGTACTGAGTGAGTCTCAGTCAAGGGGAAGTTAAAATCACCCACCACAACAACCCTGTTGCTGATCCACCTTTCCAAAATCTGCCTACATATCTGCTCCTCTATCTCCCGCTGGCTGAGGGGCGGCATAAACCCCCAACATTATGACTGCACCCTTCCTATTCCTGAGCTCTACCCATATTGTCCCACTGCATGAGCCGTCTGAGGTGTCCTCCCCCAGTACAGCTGTGATATTCTCATTGACCAGTAGCGCAACTCCCCACCCTATTCACATCTCCCTCTATCTCACCTGAAATATCTAAATCCTGGAACTTTTAGCTTCCAATCCTGTCTTTCCCTCAACTGTCTCTATAATAGCAACAACATCATAATCCCAAATACTAATCCAAGCTCTAGGTTAATCTGCCTTATCTGCTATACTCCTCGCATTGAAACAAATGCACTTCAGACCACCAGTCCTGCTGTGTTCAACAACATCTCTCTGTCTGCTCCTCATCTGAGTATTACTGGCCCTACTCTCTGGTTCCCCCCTGAAAGACTATGTAGAGCAATAGAAAAACAATCAGCAGGCTATCTGACATCCTGCATTATATACTGAGATAATGATGTGAAAGTAAAGGACCCTCTAGGCAGACTATTAAGAACTGTCACCTACCCAGCCACAGCAATATGAGGAAGAGGAGGTGAACAGCAAGGGCGGGATTCTCCAACCCCCCGCCGGGTCGGAGAATTGCCGGGGACCGGCGTCATTCCCGCCCCCGCCGTGTCCCGAATTCTCCGGCACCAGAGATTCGGCGGGTGGCGGGAATCGCTCTGCGCCGGTCGGCGTGCCCCCCCCCCCCCCCTGGCGATTCTCCGGCCTGCGATGGGCTGAAGTCCCGCCGCTGTCATGCTTCTCCCGCCGGCATGGATCAAACCACCTCCCTTACCGGCGGGACTGGCGGCGCGGGCGGGCTCTGGGGTCCTGGGGGGGGGGCGCGGGGCAATCTGGCCCCGGGGGGAGCCCCCATGGTGGCCTGGCCCACGATCGGGGCCCACCGATCGGGGGGCGGACCTGTGCCATGGGGGCACTCTATTGCTTCCGCCTTCGCCATGGTCTTCACCATGGCGGAGGCGGAAGTGACCCCCTCCCCTGCGCATGCACGGGGATGACGTCAGCAGCCGCTGACGCTCCGGCGCATGCGCGGACTTCCGCCTGCCGGCGAAGTCCCTTCGGCCCCGGCTGGCGTGGCGCCAAAGGCCTTCCACCCCAGCCGGTGGAGTGCCAACCACTCCGGCGTGGGCCTAGCCCCTCAATGTTAGGGCTTGGCCCCTAAAGGTGCGGAGACTTCCACACCTTTGGGGCAGCCCAATGCCGGAGTGGTTCACTCCACTCCATCACGCCGGGACCCACCGCCCCGCCGGGTAGGGGAGAATCCCGGCCCAGATCACCACTCATGGAAAAGCACCATCGCCTGATCAGACACTCATAGCCACCAACTCACATACTGACATTGCAAGTCTCTTCAAAATGAGTATATGATTGGGATTGGCATAGAATGAGTCCATGGGGTGGTGTGGTGGCACAGTGGTTGGTACTGGTGCACCTCAGCACCAGGGACCCAGGTTCAATTCCAGCCTTGGGTCTCAGTCTGTGTGGAGTCTGCACGTTCTCACCCTGTGTGCGTGGGTTTCCTCCGGGTGCTCCGGTTCCCTCCCACAGTCCAAAGATGTGCAGGTTAGGTGGATTGGCCATGATCAATGCGCAGAGTTATGGGTTTAGGGTGGGGAGTTGGCCTCGGTAGGTGCTCTTTCAGAGGGTGGTTGCAGACTCGATGGGCCTAACACCCTACTTCTACACTGTCAGGATTCTATGGGATTCATGTGAATGGGCTGCAGCCAGGCCAGGACAAAACAATGGCTTTATATCCCAGTTCACCAAACGCTGTTCAGTACCATTCACAACTCCTCAGATAATGCAGCAAGATCTGGACAGTATTCAGGCTTGGGCTGACAGGTGGCAAGTTGCATTCAAGCCACACAAGTGCCAGGCAATGACCATCTCCCACATGAGAGGATCTAACCATCACTTTTGGACGTTCAATGGCATTACCATCACTGAATCCCTCGCAATTGACATCCTGGGGGTTACCATTGATCAGAAACTGAACTGGACTAGCCACATTAATACTGTGGCTACCAGGGCAGGTCAGAGGCTAGGAATCCTGCAGCAAGCAACTCACCTTCTGACCCCACAAAGTCTGTTTACCATCTACATTGCTATTAGTCAGGAGTGTAATGGAATACTCTCCACTTGCCTGGATGAGCGCAGCTCCAACAACACTCAAGGAGGACGGCATGGTAGCACAGTGGTTAGCACTGTTGCTTCACAGTGCCAGGGTCCCAGGTTAGATTCGCTTAGGTCACTGTCTGTGCGGAGTCTGCACGTTCTCCCCGTGTCCACATGGGTTTCCTCCGGGTGCTCCGGTTTCCTCCCACAAGTCCCAAAAGACGTGCTGTTAGGTAATTTGGACATTCTGAATTCTTCCTCTGTGTACCCGAACAGGCGTTGGAATGAGGTGACTAGGGGCTTTTCACAGTAACTTCATTGCAGTGTTAATGTAAGCTGACTTGTGACAATAAAGATTATTATTATTAAGAAGCTCGACACCATCCAGGACAAAGCAGCCCACTTGATTGTCACCCCTTCCACAAACATTTAAACGCTCCACCACTGACAAACAGTGGCAGCCATGGACATCATCTACAAGATGCACTGCAGCAACTCCCCAAGGTTCCTTTGACAATACCTTCCAAACCTACAACCATTACCATCTAGAGAAATAAGGGCATCAAGTACCTGGGAACTCCACCACTTGGAGGTTCCCCTCCAAGTCACCACCCTGACTTGGAAATATATCGCCGTTCCTTCACTGTCGCTGGGTCTAAATCTTGGAACTCGCTCCCCAACAGCACCATGGGTGTACCTACACATCATGGACAGCAGAATTTCAAGAAGGCAGCTCACCACCACCTTCTCAATGACAATTAGGGATGGGCAATAAATGCTCTGAGATAACGAGACCCATATCACATGAACTAATGTCTAAAAATGTACAGAAAGCTGCTGTTATATTACTTTACGTAATATATATATTACTCTTTGAACCAGCTGAGTTTATGAAATAAGCAATAGTCGTCTTTTAAAGATGAACTCATTTAATGAGTAATATAAATAATATTTGAGTCCTTTGTATTTAATACGCAACTAGTAAAATAAACAAAATACAGTAATGATAACTATACAATGTAATAATGAGATAACTTATAACTTCTCTCTCTAGCTATTCTATGTCTTGTCTGTTCACTCTCTTGAAACACACTCTCTCAGAAAGAGCGTGAAAGTGTTTTTTATGCCATCTGATAGTGAGACATCTAGTGTTGAATTGACTGTCCTACATTTAGAACATAGAACATAGAACATTACAGCGTAGTACAGGCCCTTCGGCCCTCGATGTTGTGCCAACCTGTGAAACCACTCTAAAGCCCATCTACACTATTCCCTTATCATCCATATGTTTATCCAATGACCATTAAATGCCCTTAATTTTGGCAAGTCCACTACTGTTGCAGGCAGGGCATTCCACGCCCTTACTACTCGCTGAGTAAAGAACCTACCTCTGACATCTGTCCTATATCTATCGCCCCTCAATTTAAAGCTGTGTCCCTTCGTGCTAGCCATCACCATCCGAGGAAAAAGGCTCTCACTGTCCACCCTATCTAATCCTCTGATCATCTTGTATGCCTCAATTAAGTCACCTCTTAACCTTCTTCTCTCTAACGAAAACAGCCTCAAGTCCCTCAGCCTTTCCTCATAAGATCTTCCCTCCATACCAGGCAACATCCTGGTAAATCTCTTCTGCACCCTTTCCAATGCTTCCACATCCTTCCGATAATGGCGACCAGAATTGCACGCAATACTCCAAATGCGGCCGCACCAGAGTTTTGTACAGCTGCAACATGACCTCATGGCTCCGAAACTCAATCCCTCTACCAATTAAAGATAACACACCGTACGCCTTCTTAACAACCCTATCAACCTGGTTGGCAACTTTCAGGGATCTATGTACATGGACACCGAGATCTCTCTGCTCATCCACACTACCAAGAATCTTACCAATTAGCCCAGTACTCTGTCTTCCTGTTACTCCTTCCAAAATGAATCACCTCACATTTTTCTGCATTAAACTCAATTTGACACTACTCAGCCCAGCTCTGCAGCTTATCTATCTCCCTCTATAAACTGCAACATCCTTCCGCACTGTCCACAACTCCACCGACTTTAGTGTCACCTGCAAATTTACTCATTCATCCTTCTACGTCCTCCTCCAGGTCATTTATAAAAATGACAAACAGCAGTGGCCCCAAAACAGATCCTTGTGGTACACCACTAGTAACTGGACACCAGTCTGAACATTTCCCATCAACCACCGCCCTTTGTCTTCTATCAGCTAGCCAATTTCTGATCCAAACTGCTAAATCACCCTGAATCCCACGCCTCCGTATTTTCTGCAATAGCCTACCATGGGGAACCTTATCAAATGCTTTACTGAGATCCATATACACCACATCAACTGCTTTACCCTCATCCACCTGTTTGGTCACCTTCTCAAACTTTACATACATGTATATTAATATACAGAGATCACTACAGATGCTGGGTGCATTGGCTGGCTTGTCATACAGTATATCCGTCACACAGCACCCCTGTCACACAGTACCCCTGTCGCAGAGCACCTCCATCACACAGCACCCTTGTCACACAGCACCTCCATCACACAGCACCCTTGTCACACAGCACCTCCGTCACACAGCACCTCCGTCACACAGCACCTCCGTCACACAGCACCTCCGTCACACAGCACCTCCGTCACACAGCACCTCCGTCACACAGCACCTCCGTCACACAGCACCTCCATCACACAGCACCCTTGTCACACAGCACCTCCATCACACAGCACCCTTGTCACACAGCACCTCCATCACACAGCACCCTTGTCACACAGCACCTCCGTCACACAGCACCTCCGTCACACAGCACCTCCGTCACACAGCACCTCCGTCACACAGCACCCTTGTCACACAGTCCCCCTTTTAATTTGATTTATTATTGTCACATGTATTAGTACACAGTGAAAAGTATTGTTGCTTGCATGCTAGACAGACAAAGCATTCAGAACATAGGGAAGAATATAATGTTAGAGTCATAGCGAGGATGTAGAGAAAAGATCAACTTAATACGAGGTAGGTCCATTCAAAGATCTGATGGCAGCAGGGAAGAAGCTGTTCTTGAATTGGTTGGTACGTGACCTCTAACTTTGGTATCTTTTTCCTGACAGAAGAAGGTAAAAGAGAGTATGTCCGGGGTGTGTGGAGTCCTTTCTGAGGCAGCGGGAATTATAGATCGACTCAATGAATGGGAGGCTGGTTTGCGTGATGGACTGGGCTACATACACGACCTTTTGTAATTTCCTGCCGTCTTGGGCAGAGCAGACTTCATACCAAGCTGTGATATAACCAGAAAGAATGCTTTCTGTGGTGCATCTGTAAAAGTTGGTGTGAGTCGTAGCTGATATGCCAAATTTCCTTAGTCTTCTGAGAAAGTAGAGTCATTGGTGGGCTTTCTTAACTATAGTGTCGGCATGGGGGGACCAGGACAGATGAAATGAATGAAATGAAAATCGCTTATTGTCACAAGTAGGCTTCAAATGAAGTTACTGCAAAAAGGCCCTTGTTGGTAACTTGGATACCTAAAAACTTGAAGTTCTCGACCCTTTCTACTTCATTCACATTGATGTAGACAGGGGCATGTTCTCCACTACGCTTCCAGAAGGCGATGAAAATCTCCTTCGTTTTGTTGACTTGAGGGAGAGATTATTGTTGGCGCATCAGTTCACCAGATTATTCATGTCACACAGTACCCCTGTCACACAGCATCCCTGTCACACAGAATCCCTGTCACACAGCATCCCTGTCACACAGCAACCTAGTCACACAGCATCCCTGTCACACAGCAACCTAGTCACACAGCATCCCTGTCACACAGTACCCCTGTCACACAGCATCCCTGTCACACAGAATCCCTGTCACACAGCATCCCTGTCACACAGCAACCTAGTCACACAGCATCCCTGTCACACAGTACCCCTGTCACACAGCATCCCTGTCACACAGAATCCCTGTCACACAGCATCCCTGTCACACAGCAACCCAGTCACACAGCACCCCTGTCACACAGTATCCCTGTCACACAGCATCCCTGTCACACAGCAACCCAGTCACACAGCATCCCTGTCACACAGCAACCCTGTCACACAGCATCCCTGTCACACAGCAACCCTGTCACACAGCATCCCTGTCACACAGCAACCCTGTCACACAGAATCCCTGTCACACAGTACCCCTGTCACACAGTATCCCTGTCACACAGCAACCCAGTCACACAGCATCCCTGTCACACAGCAACCCTGTCACACAGCATCCCTGTCACACAGCAACCTAGTCACACAGCAACCCTGTCACACAGCATCCCTGTCACACAGCATCCCTGTCACACAGCAACCCTGTCACACAGCATCCCTGTCACACAGCACCCCTGTCACACAGCAACCCAGTCACACAGCATCCCTGTCACACAGAATCCCTGTCACACAGCATCCCTGTCACACAGCAACCCAGTCACACAGCACCCCTGTCACACAGTATCCCTGTCACACAGCATCCCTGTCACACAGCACCCCTGTCACACAGCACCCCTGTCACACAGCACCCCTGTCACACAGTATCCCTGTCACACAGCATCCCTGTCACACAGCACCCCTGTCACACAGCATCCCTGTCACACAGTACCCCTGTCACACAGCAACCCAGTCACACAGCATCCCTGTCACACAGCAACCCTGTCACACAGCATCCCTGTCACACAGCAACCCTGTCACACAGCATCCCTGTCACACAGCAACCCTGTCACACAGAATCCCTGTCACACAGTACCCCTGTCACACAGTATCCCTGTCACACAGCAACCCAGTCACACAGCATCCCTGTCACACAGCAACCCTGTCACACAGCATCCCTGTCACACAGCATCCCTGTCACACAGCAACCCTGTCACACAGCATCCCTGTCACACAGCAACCCTGTCACACAGCATCCCTGTCACACAGCATCCCTGTCACACAGCAACCCTGTCACACAGCAACACTGTCACCACCCCATCACACAGCACCCCTGTCACACAGCACTCCTGTCACATAGTACCGCTGTAACACAGTACCGCTGTAACACAGTACCGCTGTCACACAGCAACACGGTCACACAGCACCCGTCATACATTTCCCCTGTCACACAGTATCCCTGTCACACAGCACGCCTGTCGCACAGCACACCTGTCACACAGCACGCCTGTCACACAACACGCTTGTCGCACACCTGTCACACAGCACGCCTGTCACACAGCACGCCTGTCACACTACCCTTGTGGTAGTGTCACCTCTGGGTGTCTTGACTGCCCATTGGTCGTGTCCTATTCTATGTCTTCATTAGCTGTATGTCTGCATGTCATGACACCTCCGGTGCTCCCTCTAGTGTTTACTTAGTTGTAGTGTATTTACATTAACCCCTTGTGTATTTACAGTGATGCATATCACCACATCTCCCGTTTATTCATGTTACATATTTTCTGTACAGTGTTAAAGAAAAATTGAACAAAGACAGGTAAATAAGTGATGACATGTACAAGTTATGATGGCTGTGATGACGATACAGGTGGATTGGCCATGCTAAATTGCCCGTAGTGTCCTAAAAAGTAAGGTTAAGGGGGGGGGGGGTTGTTGGGTTACGGGTATAGGGTGGATACGTGGGTTTGAGTAGGGTGATCATTGCTCGGCACAACATCGAGGGCCGAAGGGCCTGTTCTGTGCTGTACTGTTCTATGTTCTATGTTCTATGTTCTAATAGTTATGATGACATTGACGATTATACAATACCAAATAATAATTATGATGATGTTGAGGATTATACAATACCAAAGAATAGTAATGAGTCCAAAGTTCATGAATTTACACAGCCGAGTGGCTTTCTTGTGCTGTTATGGAAGTGTCGATGTTGATGTTGTCATTCCCTTGTGAACGGCGTTAGTGCCCAAGAAGGGGGCAGTCACAATGCTGGGGGTTTACTACAGGCCTCCCAACAGCCAGCGCGAGATAGAGGAGCAGATAGGTAAACAGATTTTGGAAAGGAGCACAAACAACAGGGTTGTTGTGATGGGAGACTTTAACTTCCCCAATATTGACTGGGACTCACTTAGTGCTAGGGGCTTAGACGGGGCAGAGTTTGTAAGGAGCATCCAGGAGGGCTTCTTAAAACAATATGTAGATAGTTCAACTAGGGAAGGGCCTGTACTGGACCTGGTATTGGGGAATGAGCCCGGCCAGGTTGTAGAAGTTTCAGTAGGGGAGCATTTTGGGAACAGTGACCACAATTCAGTAAGTTTTAAAGTGCTGGTGGACAAGGATAAGAGTGGTCCTAGGGTGAATGTGCTAAATTGGGGGAAGGATAATTATAACAATATTAGGCGGGAACTGAAGAACCTAGATTGGGGGCGGATGTTTGAGGGTAAATCAACATCTGACATGTGGGAGGCTTTCAAATGTCAGTTCAAAGGAATTCAGGACCAGCATGTTCCTGTGGGGAAGAAGGATAAATATGGCAAATTTCGGGAACCTTGGATAACGAGAGATATTGTAGGCCTCGTCAAAAAGAAAAAGGAGGCATTTGTCAGGGCTAGATGGCTTGGAACAGACGAAGCCTGTGTGGAATATAAGGAAAGTAGGAAGGAACTTAAGCAAGAAGTCAGGAGGGCTAAAAGGGGTCACGAAAAGTCATTGGCAAATAGAGTTAAGGAAATTCCCAAGGGTTTTTACACATACATAAAAAGCAAGAGGGTAGCCAGGGAAAGGGTTGACCTACTGAAGGATAGGCAAGGGAATCTATGTGTGGAGCCAGAGGAAATGGGCGAGGTACTAAATGAATACTTTGCATCAGCATTCACCAAAGAGAAGGAATTGGTGGATGTTGAGTCTGGAGAAGGGTGTGTAGATAGCCTGGGTCACATTGAGATCCAAAAAGACGAGGTGTTGGGCGTATTGAAAAATATTACGGTAGATAAGTCCCCAGGGCCGGATGGGATCTACCCCAGAATACTGAAGGAGGCTAGAGAGGAAATTGCTGAGGTCTTGACAGAAATCTTTAGATTCTCACTGTCTTCAGGTGATGTCCCAGAGGACTGGAGAATAGCCAATGGTGTTCCTTTGTTTAAGAAGGGTAGCAAGGATAATCCAGGGAACTACAGGCCGGTGAGCCTTACGTCAGTGGTAGGGAAATTACTGGAGAGAATTCTTCGAGACAGGATCTACTCCCATTTGGAAGCAAATGGACGGATTAGTGAGAGGCAGCATGGTTTTGTGAAGGGGAGGTCATGTCTCACTAACTTGATAGAGTTTTTCGAGGAGGTCACAAAGATGATTGATGCAGGTAGGGCAATGGATGTTGTCTATATGGACTTCAGTAAGGCCTTTGACAAGGTCCCTCATGGCAGACTGGTACAAAAGGTGAAGTCACACGGGATCAGGGGTGAGTTGGCAAGGTGGATACAGAACTGGCTATGTCATGGAAAGCAGAGAGTAGCAATGGAAGGGTGCTTTTCTGATTGGAGGGCTGTGACTAGTGGTGTTCCACAGGGATCGGTGCTGGGACCTTTGCTGTTCGTAGTATATGTAAATGATTTGGAGGAAAATGTAACTGGTCTGATTAGGGCAGCACAGTAGCACAGTGGTTAGCATAGTTGCTTCACAGCTCCAGGGTCCCAGGTTCAATTCCCGGCTTGTGCCACTGTCTGTGCGGAGTCTGCACGTTCTAACCCGTGTCTGCGTGGGTTTCCTCCGGATGTTCCGGTTTCCTCCCACAGTCCAAAGATGTGCGGGTTAGGAGGATTGAACATTCTAAATTGCCCTTCGTGTTCAAAAAGGCTAGGTGAGGTAACGGGATAAAGGGGATAGGGTGGAGGTGTGGGGCTTAAGTGAGGTGCTCTTTCCGAGGGCCGGTGCAGACTCGATGGGCCGAATGGCCTCCTTCTACACTGTAAATTCTATGAAATGAAATGAAAATGAAAATCGCTTATTGTCACGAGTAGGCTTCAATGAAGTTACTGTGAAAAGCCCCTAGTCACCACATTCTGATTAGTAAATGTACGGACGACACAAAGGTTGGTGGAATTGCGGATTGTTATGAGGACTGTCAGAGGATGCAGCAGGATTTAGATCGTTTGGAGACTTAAACGTCTCTATCGTCCCTGATTCCACCACCCCCTCCGGCAGCGAGTTCCAGGCGCCCACTGTCCGCTGTGTAAAAATCTTGCCTCGTGCATCTCCTCTAAACCCTGGGAAAAAAGTCTCTGACTACCCACTCTGTCTATGCCCCACATAATTTTGTAGACCTCTATCAGGTCGCCTCTCAACCAGGTAGGGAATATACAGTGAATGGTAGAACCCTCAAGAGTATTGACAGTCAGACAGATCTAGGTGTCCAGGTCCACAAGTCACTGAAAGGGGCACCACAGGTGGAGAAGGAAGTCAAGAAGGCATACGGCATGCTTGCCTTCAATGGCCGGGGCATTGAGTATAAAAATTGGCAAGTCGTGTTGCAGCTGTATAGAACCTTAGTTAGGCCAAACTTGGTGTTTTGTGTTCGATTCAGGTCGCCACACTACCAGAAGGATGTGGAGGCTTTAGAACATAGAACATAGAACAGTACAGCACAGAACAGGCCCTTCAGCCCTCGATGTTGTGCCGAGCAATGATCACCCTACTCAAACCCACGTATCCACTCTATACCCGTAACCCAACAACCCCACCCCCCTTAACCTTACTTTTTAGGACACTACGGGCAATTTAGCATGGCCAATCCACCTAACCAGCACATCTTTGGACTGTGGGAGGAAACCGGAGCACCCGGAGGAAACCCACACACGGGGAGGACGTGCAGACTCCGCACAGACAGTGACCCAGCCGGGAATCGAACCTGGGACCCTGGAGCTGTGAAGCATTTATGCTAACCACCATGCTACCGTGCTGCCCAAGTATTGATAGAGATCTCCGGGTCAGCATTCTACAAGGAGGCCTTCAGGAGACGCGACAACGCAAAATTGCTGAGCAAAAACTTATAACTAAGTTCCGCACGCATGAATGCGGACTCAACCGGGATCTGGGATTCATGTCGCATTACATTCGGCCCCCACCAACAAGCCTGGACTTGCAGAGGCCTACCGACTGAACTGGCTTGGGACAATTCACACCTCTTTAACCTGGAGTTACCTCTCTCTCTGCATCTTTGATGATTTGATTGCCTGCAGGTGCTCGCATTCCGGGGCATCTCTGACTGTGTCTATATAAACATTTCTGGAACAAGCCTTTCCATTCACCTGAAGAAGGAGCCGTGCTCCGAAAGCTCGTGTTTGAAACAAACCTGTTGGACTTTAACCTGGTGTTGTAAGACTTCTTACTGTGCTCACCCCAGTCCAACGCCGGCATCTCCACATCACAGTATCCCTGTCACACAGCTCCCCTGTCACACAGCACCCCTGTCACACAGCATCCCTGTCACACAGTATCCCTGTCACACAGCTTCCCTGTCACACAGCACCCCTGTCACACAGCATCCCTGTCACACAGTATCCCTGTCACACAGCTCCCCTGTCACACAGCTCCCCTGTCACACAGCATCCCTGTCACACAGTATCCCTGTCACACAGCCCCCCTGTCACACAGCTCCCCTGTCACACAGCATCCCTGTCACACAGCGTCCCCGTCACATAGCACCCCTGTCACACAGTATCCCTGTCACACAGCATCCCTGTCACACAGTATCCCTGTCACACAGCACCCCTGTCACACAGCTCCCCTGTCACACAGCTCCCCTGTCACACAGTATCCCTGTCACACAGCTCCCCTGTCAGACAGCACCCTTGTCACACAGCACCCCTGTCACACACCATCCCTGTCACACAGTACCCCTGTCACACAGCACCCGTCACACAGCACCCCTGTCACACAGCTCCCCTGTCACACAGCTCCCCTGTCACACAGCACTCCTGTCACACAGTATCCCTGTCACACAGTACATCTAACACGCATTACATCCGTCACACAGCACTCCTGTCACACAGTATCCCTGTCACACAGTACATCTAACACGCATTACATCTGTCACACAGCACCCCTGTCACACAGCATCCCTGTCACACAGTATCCCTGTCACACAGTATCCCTGTCACACAGCATCCCTGTCACACAGCGTCCCCGTCACACAGCACCCCTGTCACACAGCATCCCTGTCACACAGCGTCCCCGTCACACAGCACCCCTGTCACACAGCATCCCTGTCACACAGCATCCCTGTCACACAGCACCCCTGTCACACAGCACCCCTGTCACACAGCATCCCTGTCACACAGCACCCCTGTCACACAGCATCCCTGTCACACAGTATCCCCGTCACACAGCACCCCTGTCACACAGTATCCCTGTCACACAGCACCCCTCTCACACAGCACCCCTGCACACAGCATCCCTGTCACACAGTATCCCTGTCACACAGTATCCCCGTCACACAGCACCCCTGTCACACAGTATCCCTGTCACACAGCACCCCTGTCACACAGCACATCTGTCACATAGCACCTCCGTCACACAGTACATCTGTCACACAGTATCCCCGTCACACAGCACCCCTGTCACACAGTATCCCTGTCACACAGCACCCCTGTCACACAGCACATCTGTCACATAGCACCTCCGTCACACAGTACATCTGTCACACAGTATCCCTGTCACACAGTAACCCTGTCACACAGCATCCCTGTCACACAGCACCCCTGTCACACAGCACCCCTGTCACACAGCATCCCTGTCACACAGCATCCCTGTCACACAGCATCCCTGTCACACAGCACCCCTGTCACACAGCACCCCTGTCACACAGCATCCCTGTCACACAGCATCCCTGTCACACAGCATCCCTGTCACACAGCATCCCTGTCACACAGCACCCCTGTCACACAGCACCCCTGTCATACAGCATCCCCGTCACACAGCGCCCCTGTCACACAGCATCCCTGTCACACAGTATCCCTGTCACACAGCATCCCTGTCACACAGCACCCCTGTCACACAGCATCCCTGTCACACAGCATCCCTGTCACACAGCGCCCCTGTCACACAGCATCCCTGTCACACAGCATCCCTGTCACACAGCGCCCCTGTCACACAGCATCCCTGTCACACAGCAACCCCGTCACACAGCGCCCCTGTCACACAGCACCCCTGTCACACAGCATCCCTGTCACACAGTATCCCTGTCACACTGCACCCCTGTCACACAGCATCCCTGTCACACAGTATCCCTGTCACACAGCATCCCTGTCACACAATATCCCTGTCACACAGCACATCTGTCACACAGCACCTCCGTCACACAGCACATCTGTCACACAGTATCCCTGTCACACAGTATCCCTGTCACACAGCACCCCTGTCACACAGCACCCCTGTCATACAGCACATCCATCACACAGCACCCCTGTGACACAGCATCCCTGTCATACAGCACATCTGTCACACAGTATCCCTGTCACACAGCACATCTGTCACACAGCACCCCTGTCACACAGCACCCCTCTCACACAGCACCCCTGTCACACAGCATCCCTGTCACACAGTATCCCTGTCACACAGTATCCCCGTCACACAGCACCCCTGTCACACAGTATCCCTGTCACACAGCACATCTGTCACACAGCACCTCCGTCACACAGCACATCTGTCACACAGTATCCCTGTCACACAGTATCCCTGTCACACAGTATCCCTGTCACACAGCATCCCTGTCACACAGCACCCCTGTCACACACCATCCCTGTCACACAGCACCCCTGTCACACACCATCCCTGTCACACAGCACCTGTCACACAGCACCCCTGTCACACAGCTCCCCTGTCACACAGCATCCCTGTCACACAGCATCCCTGTCACACAGCATCCCTGTCACACAGCACCCCTGTCACACAGCACCCCTGTCACACAGCATCCCTGTCACACAGCATCCCTGTCACACAGCATCCCTGTCACACAGCACCCCTGTCACACAGCACCCCTGTCACACAGCATCCCTGTCACACAGCATCCCTGTCACACAGCACCCCTGTCACACAGCATCCCTGTCACACAGCATCCCTGTCACACAGCATCCCTGTCACACAGCATCCCTGTCACACAGCATCCCTGTCACACAGCATCCCTGTCACACAGCATCCCTGTCACACAGCATCCCTGTCACACAGTACCCCTGTCATACAGCATCCCTGTGACACAGCATCCCTGTCACACAGCACCCCTGTCACACAGCACCCCTGTCACACAGCACCCCTGTCACACAGCACCCCTGTCACACAGCACCCCTGTCACACAGCATCCCTGTCACACAGCATCCCTGTCACACAGCATCCCTGTCACACAGCACCCCTGTCACACAGCGCCCCTGTCACACAGCATCCCTGTCACACAGTATCCCTGTCACACAGCATCCCTGTCACACAGTATCCCTGTCACACAGCATCCCTGTCACACAATATCCCTGTCACACAGCACCCCTGTCACACAGCACATCTGTCACACAGCACCCCTGTCACACAGCGCCCCTGTCACACAGCATCCCTGTCACACAGTATCCCTGTCACACAGTATCCCTGTCACACAGTATCCCTGTCACACAGCACCCCTGTCACACAGCACCCCTGTCATACAGCACATCCATCACACAGCACCCCTGTGACACAGCATCCCTGTCATACAGCACATCTGTCACACAGTATCCCTGTCACACAGCACATCTGTCACACAGCACCCCTGTCACACAGCACCCCTCTCACACAGCACCCCTGTCACACAGCATCCCTGTCACACAGTATCCCTGTCACACAGTATCCCCGTCACACAGCACCCCTGTCACACAGTATCCCTGTCACACAGCACCTCCGTCACACAGCACCTCCGTCACACAGCACATCTGTCACACAGTATCCCTGTCACACAGTATCCCTGTCACACAGTATCCCTGTCACACAGCATCCCTGTCACACACCATCCCTGTCACACAGCACCCCTGTCACACACCATCCCTGTCACACAGCACCCCTGTCACACACCATCCCTGTCACACAGCACCTGTCACACAGCACCCCTGTCACACAGCATCCCTGTCACACAGCTCCCCTGTCACACAGCATCCCTGTCACACAGCATCCCTGTCACACAGCATCCCTGTCACACAGCACCCCTGTCACACAGCACCACTGTCACACAGCATCCCTGTCACACAGCATCCCTGTCACACAGCATCCCTGTCACACAGCATCCCTGTCACACAGCACCCCTGTCACACAGCACCCCTGTCACACAGCATCCCTGTCACACAGCATCCCTGTCACACAGCACCCCTGTCACACAGCACCCCTGTCACACAGCACCCCTGTCACACAGCATCCCTGTCACACAGCACCCCTGTCACACAGCACCCCTGTCACACAGCGCCCCTGTCACACAGCATCCCTGTCACACAGTATCCCTGTCACACAGCATCCCTGTCACACAGTATCCCTGTCACACAGCATCCCTGTCACACAGTATCCCTGTCACACAGCATCCCTGTCACACAGTACCCCTGTGACACAGCACCCCTGTCACACAGTATCCCTGTCACACAGCACATCTGTCACACAGTATCCCTGTCACACAGCACCCCTGTCACACAGCACCCCTGTCACACAGCATCCCTGTCACACAGTATCCCTGTCACACAGCATCCCTGTCACACAGTATCCCTGTCACACAGCACCCCTGTCACACAGCACATCTGTCACACAGCACCTCCGTCACACAGCACATCTGTCACACAGTATCCCTGTCACACAGTATCCCTGTCACACAGCACCCCTGTCACACAGCACCCCTGTCATACAGCATCCCTGTCACACAGTATCCCTGTCACACAGCATCCCTGTCATACAGCACATCTGTCACACAGTATCCCTGTCACACAGCACATCTGTCACACAGCACCCCTGTCACACAGCATCCCTGTCACACAGTACCCCTGTGACACAGCACCCCTGTCACACAGTATCCCTGTCACACAGCACCCCTGCCACACAGTATCCCTGTCACACAGCATCCCTGTCACACAGCACCCCTGTCACACAACACCCCTGTAATACAGCATCCCTGTCACACAGCACCCCTGTCACACAGCACCCCTGTCACACACCATCCCTGTCACACAGGACCCTGTCACACAGCACATCTGTCACACAGCACCCCTGTCACACAGCACCCCTGTCACACAGCATCCCTGTCACACAGCACCCCTGTCACACAGCATCCCTGTCACACAGCACCCCTGTCACACAGCATCCCTGTCACACAGCACCCCTGTCACACAGTATCCCTGTCACACAGTATCCCTGTCACACAGCATCCCTGTCACACAGCGTCCCCGTCACATAGCACCCCTGTCACACAGTATCCCTGTCACACAGCTCCCCTGTCACACAGCACCCCTGTCACACAGTATCCCTGTCACACAGCTCCCCTGTCAGACAGCACCCCTGTCACACAGCACCCCTGTCACACACCATCCCTGTCACACAGTACCCCTGTCACACAGCACCCGTCACACAGCTCCCCTGTCACACAGCTCCCCTGTCACACAGCTCCCCTGTCACACAGCACTCCTGTCACACAGTATCCCTGTCACACAGTACATCTAACACGCATTACATCCGTCACACAGCACTCCTGTCACACAGTATCCCTGTCACACAGTACATCTAACACGCATTACATCTGTCACACAGCACCCCTGTCACACAGTATCCCTGTCACACAGTATCCCTGTCACACAGTATCCCTGTCACACAGCATCCCTGTCACACAGCGTCCCCGTCACACAGCACCCCTGTCACACAGCATCCCTGTCACACAGCGTCCCCGTCACACAGCACCCCTGTCACACAGCATTCCTGTCACACAGCATCCCTGTCACACAGCACCCCTGTCACACAGCACCCCTGTCACACAGCATCCCTGTCACACAGCACCCCTGTCACACAGCATCCCTGTCACACAGTATCCCCGTCACACAGCACCCCTGTCACACAGTATCCCTGTCACACAGCACCCCTCTCACACAGCACCCCTGTCACACAGCACCTCCGTCACACAGTACATCTGTCACAAAGTATCCCTGTCACACAGTATCCCTGTCACACAGCATCCCTGTCACACAGCACCCCTGTCACACAGCATCCCTGTCACACAGCATCCCTGTCACACAGCACCCCTGTCACACAGCACCCCTGTCACACAGCATCCCTGTCACACAGCATCCCTGTCACACAGCACCCCTGTCACACAGCACCCCTGTCACACAGCACCCCTGTCATACAGCATCCCCGTCACACAGCGCCCCTGTCACACAGCATCCCTGTCACACAGTATCCCTGTCACACAGCACCCCTGTCACACAGCACCCCTGTCACACAGCATCCCTGTCACACAGTATCCCTGTCACACAGCATCCCTGTCACACAGTATCCCTGTCACACAGCATCCCTGTCACACAGCACATCTGTCACACAGCACCTCCGTCACACAGCACATCTGTCACACAGTATCCCTGTCACACAGTATCCCTGTCACACAGCACCCCTGTCACACAGAACCCCTGTCATACAGCACATCCATCACACAGCACCCCTGTGACACAGTATCCCTGTCATACAGCACATCTGTCACACAGTATCCCTGTCACACAGCACATCTGTCACACAGCACCCCTGTCACACAGCACCCCTCTCACACAGCACCCCTGTCACACAGCATCCCTGTCACACAGTATCCCTGTCACACAGTATCCCTGTCACACAGTATCCCTGTCACACAGTATCCCCGTCACACAGCACCCCTGTCACACAGTATCCCTGTCACACAGCACATCTGTCACACAGCACCTCCGTCACACAGCACATCTGTCACACAGTATCCCTGTCACACAGTATCCCTGTCACACAGTATCCCTGTCACACAGCATCCCTGTCACACACCATCCCTGTCACACAGTACCCCTGTCACACACCATCCCTGTCACACAGCACCCCTGTCACACACCATCCCTGTCACACAGCACCTGTCACACAGCACCCCTGTCACACAGCTCCCCTGTCACACAGCATCCCTGTCACACAGCATCCCTGTCACACAGCATCCCTGTCACACAGTATCCCTGTCACACAGCACCCCTGTCACACAGCACCCCTGTCACACAGCATCCCTGTCACACAGCATCCCTGTCACACAGCATCCCTGTCACACAGCATCCCTGTCACACAGCACCCCTGTCACACAGCACCCCTGTCACACAGCATCCCTGTCACACAGCATCCCTGTCACACAGCATCCCTGTCACACAGCACCCCTGTCACACAGTATCCCTGCCACACAGTATCCCTGTCACACAGCATCCCTGTCACACAGCACCCCTGTCACACAGCACCCCTGTCACACAGCATCCCTGTCACACAGCATCCCTGTCACACAGCATCCCTGTCACACAGCACCCCTGTCACACAGCGCCCCTGTCACACAGCACCCCTGTCACACAGTATCCCTGTCACACAGCACCCCTGTCACACAGCACCCCTGTCACACAGCATCCCTGTCACACAGCACCCCTGTCACACAGCATCCCTGTCACACAGCATCCCTGTCACACAGCATCCCTGTCACACAGCATCCCTGTCACACAGCACCCCTGTCACACAGTATCCCTGCCACACAGTATCCCTGTCACACAGCATCCCTGTCACACAGCACCCCTGTCACACAGCACCCCTGTCACACAGCATCCCTGTCACACAGCATCCCTGTCACACAGCATCCCTGTCACACAGCACCCCTGTCACACAGCACCCCTGTCACACAGCATCCCTGTCACACAGTATCCCTGTCACACAGCACCCCTGTCACACAGCACCCCTGTCACACAGCATCCCTGTCACACAGCACCCCCTGTCACACAGCACCCCTGTCACACAGTATCCCTGTCACACAGCACCCCTGTCACACAGCACATCTGTCACACAGCACCTCCGTCACACAGCACATCTGTCACACAGTATCCCTGTCACACAGTATCCCTGTCACACAGCACCCCTGTCACACAGCACCCCTGTCATACAGCATCCCTGTCATACAGCACATCTGTCACACAGTATCCCTGTCACACAACACATCTGTCACACAGCACCCCTGTCACACAGCATCCCTGTCACACAGTACCCCTGTGACACAGCACCCCTGTCACACAGTATCCCTGTCACACAGCACATCTGTCACACAGTATCCCTGTCACACAGCACTCCTGCCACACAGTATCCCTGTCACACAGCATCCCTGTCACACAGCACCCCTGTCACACAGCACCCCTGTAATACAGCATCCCTGTCACACAGCACCCCTGTCACACACCATCCCTGTCACACAGGACCCTGTCACACAGCACATCTGTCACACAGCACCCCTGTCACACAGCACCTCCGTCACACAGCACATCTGTCACACAGTATCCCTGTCACACAGTATCCCTGTCACACAGTATCCCTGTCACACAGCATCCCTGTCACACACCATCCCTGTCACACAGTACCCCTGTCACACACCATCCCTGTCACACAGCACCCCTGTCACACACCATCCCTGTCACACAGCACCTGTCACACAGCACCCCTGTCACACAGCTCCCCTGTCACACAGCAGCCCTGTCACACAGCATCCCTGTCACACAGCATCCCTGTCACACAGTATCCCTGTCACACAGCACCCCTGTCACACAGCACCCCTGTCACACAGCATCCCTGTCACACAGCACCCCTGTCACACAGCACCCCTGTCACACAGCATCCCTGTCACACAGCATCCCTGTCACACAGCATCCCTGTCACACAGCATCCCTGTCACACAGCACCCCTGTCACACAGTATCCCTGCCACACAGTATCCCTGTCACACAGCATCCCTGTCACACAGCACCCCTGTCACACAGCACCCCTGTCACACAGCATCCCTGTCACACAGCATCCCTGTCACACAGCATCCCTGTCACACAGCACCCCTGTCACACAGCACCCCTGTCACACAGCATCCCTGTCACACAGTATCCCTGTCACACAGCACCCCTGTCACACAGCACCCCTGTCACACAGCATCCCTGTCACACAGCACCCCTGTCACACAGCATCCCTGTCACACAGCATCCCTGTCACACAGCATCCCTGTCACACAGCATCCCTGTCACACAGCACCCCTGTCACACAGTATCCCTGCCACACAGTATCCCTGTCACACAGCATCCCTGTCACACAGCACCCCTGTCACACAGCACCCCTGTCACACAGCATCCCTGTCACACAGCATCCCTGTCACACAGCATCCCTGTCACACAGCACCCCTGTCACACAGCACCCCTGTCACACAGCATCCCTGTCACACAGTATCCCTGTCACACAGCACCCCTGTCACACAGCACCCCTGTCACACAGCATCCCTGTCACACAGCACCCCCTGTCACACAGCACCCCTGTCACACAGTATCCCTGTCACACAGCACCCCTGTCACACAGCACATCTGTCACACAGCACCTCCGTCACACAGCACATCTGTCACACAGTATCCCTGTCACACAGTATCCCTGTCACACAGCACCCCTGTCACACAGCACCCCTGTCATACAGCATCCCTGTCATACAGCACATCTGTCACACAGTATCCCTGTCACACAACACATCTGTCACACAGCACCCCTGTCACACAGCATCCCTGTCACACAGTACCCCTGTGACACAGCACCCCTGTCACACAGTATCCCTGTCACACAGCACATCTGTCACACAGTATCCCTGTCACACAGCACTCCTGCCACACAGTATCCCTGTCACACAGCATCCCTGTCACACAGCACCCCTGTCACACAGCACCCCTGTAATACAGCATCCCTGTCACACAGCACCCCTGTCACACACCATCCCTGTCACACAGGACCCTGTCACACAGCACATCTGTCACACAGCACCCCTGTCACACAGCACCCCTGTCACACAGCATCCCTGTCACACAGCACCCCTGTCACACAGCATCCCTGTCACACAGCACCCCTGTCACACAGCATCCCTGTCACACAGCTCCCCTGTCACACAGCACCCCTGTCACACAGTATCCCTGTCACACAGTATCCCTGTCACACAGCATCCCTGTCACACAGCGTCCCCGTCACATAGCACCCCTGTCACACAGTATCCCTGTCACACAGCATCCCTGTCACACAGTATCCCTGTCACACAGCACCCCTGTCACACAGCTCCCCTGTCACACAGCACCCCTGTCACACAGTATCCCTGTCACACAGCTCCCCTGTCAGACAGCACCCCTGTCACACAGCACCCCTGTCACACAGTATCCCTGTCACACAGCTCCCCTGTCAGACAGCACCCCTGTCACACAGCACCCCTGTCACACACCATCCCTGTCACACAGTACCCCTGTCACACAGCACCCGTCACACAGCTCCCCTGTCACACAGCTCCCCTGTCACACAGCTCCCCTGTCACACAGCACTCCTGTCACACATTATCCCTGTCACACAGTACATCTAACACGCATTACATCTGTCACACAGCACCCCTGTCACACAGCATCCCTGTCACACAGCATCCCTGTCACACAGTATCCCTGTCACTCAGCATCCCTGTCACACAGTATCCCTGTCACACAGCATCCCTGTCACACAGCATCCCTGTCACACAGCATCCCTGTCACACAGCACCCCTGTCACACAGCATCCCTGTCACACAGCACCCCTGTCACACAGCATCCCTGTCACACAGTATCCCCGTCACACAGCACCCCTGTCACACAGTATCCCTGTCACACAGCACCCCTCTCACACAGCACCCCTGTCACACAGCATCCCTGTCACACAGTATCCCTGTCACACAGTATCCCCGTCACACAGCACCCCTGTCACACAGTATCCCTGTCACACAGCACCCCTGTCACACAGCACATCTGTCACACAGCACCTCCGTCACACAGTACATCTGTCACACAGTATCCCTGTCACACAGTATCCCTGTCACACAGTATCCCTGTCACACAGCATCCCTGTCACACAGCACCCCTGTCACACAGCACCCCTGTCACACAGCATCCCTGTCACACAGCATCCCTGTCACACAGCATCCCTGTCACACAGCACCCCTGTCACACAGCACCCCTGTCACACAGCATCCCTGTCACACAGCATCCCTGTCACACAGCATCCCTGTCACACAGCATCCCTGTCACACAGCACCCCTGTCACACAGCACCCCTGTCATACAGCATCCCCGTCACACAGCGCCCCTGTCACACAGCATCCCTGTCACACAGTATCCCTGTCACACAGCACCCCTGTCACACAGCACCCCTGTCACACAGCATCCCTGTCACACAGTATCCCTGTCACACAGCATCCCTGTCACACAGTATCCCTGTCACACAGCACCCCTGTCACACAGCACCCCTGTCACACAGCATCCCTGTCACACAGTATCCCTGTCACACAGCATCCCTGTCACACAGTATCCCTGTCACACAGCACCCCTGTCACACAGCACATCTGTCACACAGCACCTCCGTCACACAGCACATCTGTCACACAGTATCCCTGTCACACAGTATCCCTGTCACACAGCACCCCTGTCACACAGCACCCCTGTCATACAGCACATCCATCACACAGCACCCCTGTGACACAGCATCCCTGTCATACAGCACATTGTCACACAGTATCCCTGTCACACAGCACATCTGTCACACAGCACCCCTGTCACACAGCACCCCTCTCACACAGCACCCCTGTCACACAGCATCCCTGTCACACAGTATCCCTGTCACACAGTATCCCCGTCACACAGCACCCCTGTCACACAGTATCCCTGTCACACAGCACATCTGTCACACAGCACCTCCGTCACACAGCACATCTGTCACACAGTATCCCTGTCACACAGTATCCCTGTCACACAGTATCCCTGTCACACAGCATCCCTGTCACACACCATCCCTGTCACACAGCACCCCTGTCACACACCATCCCTGTCACACAGCACCCCTGTCAGACACCATCCCTGTCACACAGCACCTGTCACACAGCACCCCTGTCACACAGCTCCCCTGTCACACAGCATCCCTGTCACACAGCATCCCTGTCACACAGCATCCCGGTCACACAGCACCCCTGTCATACAGCACGCCTGTCACACAGCATCCCTGTCACACAGCATCCCTGTCACACAGCATCCCTGTCACACAGTACCCCTGTCACACAGCACCCCTGTCACACAGCATCCCTGTCACACAGCATCCCTGTCACACAGCATCCCTGTCACACAGCACCCCTGTCACACAGCACCCCTGTCACACAGCATCCCTGTCACACAGCACCCCTGTCACACAGCATCCCTGTCACACAGCATCCCTGTCACACAGCATCCCTGTCACACAGCACCCCTGTCACACAGCACCCCTGTCACACAGCACCCCTGTCACACAGCATCCCTGTCACACAGCATCCCTGTCACACAGCATCCCTGTCACACAGCACCCCTGTCACACAGCACCCCTGTCACACAGCACCCCTGTCACACAGCACCCCTGTCACACAGCACCCCTGTCACACAGCATCCCTGTCACACAGTATCCCTGTCACACAGCATCCCTGTCACACAGTATCCCTGTCACACAGCACCCCTGTCACACAGCACATCTGTCACACAGCACCTCCGTCACACAGCACATCTGTCACACAGTATCCCTGTCACACAGTATCCCTGTCACACAGCACCCCTGTCACACAGCACCCCTGTCACACAGCACCCCTGTCACACAGCATCCCTGTCACACAGTATCCCTGTCACACAGCATCCCTGTCACACAGTATCCCTGTCACACAGCACCCCTGTCACACAGCACATCTGTCACACAGCACCTCCGTCACACAGCACATCTGTCACACAGTATCCCTGTCACACAGTATCCCTGTCACACAGCACCCCTGTCACACAGCACCCCTGTCATACAGCACATCCATCACACAGCACCCCTGTGACACAGCATCCCTGTCATACAGCACATCTGTCACACAGTATCCCTGTCACACAGCACATCTGTCACACAGCACCCCTGTCACACAGCACCCCTCTCACACAGCACCCCTGTCACACAGCATCCCTGTCACACAGTATCCCTGTCACACAGTATCCCCGTCACACAGCACCCCTGTCACACAGTATCCCTGTCACACAGCACATCTGTCACACAGCACCTCCGTCACACAGCACATCTGTCACACAGTATCCCTGTCACACAGTATCCCTGTCACACAGTATCCCTGTCACACAGCATCCCTGTCACACACCATCCCTGTCACACAGCACCCCTGTCACACACCATCCCTGTCACACAGCACCCCTGTCAGACACCATCCCTGTCACACAGCACCTGTCACACAGCACCCCTGTCACACAGCTCCCCTGTCACACAGCATCCCTGTCACACAGCATCCCTGTCACACAGCATCCCGGTCACACAGCACCCCTGTCACACAGCACGCCTGTCACACAGCATCCCTGTCACACAGCATCCCTGTCACACAGCATCCCTGTCACACAGTACCCCTGTCACACAGCACCCCTGTCACACAGCATCCCTGTCACACAGCATCCCTGTCACACAGCATCCCTGTCACACAGCACCCCTGTCACACAGCACCCCTGTCACACAGCATCCCTGTCACACAGCACCCCTGTCACACAGCATCCCTGTCACACAGCATCCCTGTCACACAGCATCCCTGTCACACAGCACCCCTGTCACACAGCACCCCTGTCACACAGCACCCCTGTCACACAGCATCCCTGTCACACAGCATCCCTGTCACACAGCATCCCTGTCACACAGCACCCCTGTCACACAGCGCCCCTGTCACACAGCACCCCTGTCACACAGCACCCCTGTCACACAGCACCCCTGTCACACAGCATCCCTGTCACACAGTATCCCTGTCACACAGCATCCCTGTCACACAGTATCCCTGTCACACAGCACCCCTGTCACACAGCACATCTGTCACACAGCACCTCCGTCACACAGCACATCTGTCACACAGTATCCCTGTCACACAGTATCCCTGTCACACAGCACCCCTGTCACACAGCACCCCTGTCATACAGCATCCCTGTCATACAGCACATCTGTCACACAGTATCCCTGTCACACAGCACATCTGTCACACAGCACCCCTGTCACACAGCATCCCTGTCACACAGCACCCCTGTCACACAGTATCCCTGTCACACAGCACATCTGTCACACAGTATCCCTGTCACACAGCACCCCTGCCACACAGTATCCCTGTCACACAGCATCCCTGTCACACAGCACCCCTGTCTCACAGCACCCCTGTAATACAGCATCCCTGTCACACAGCACCCCTGTCACACACCATCCCTGTCACACAGGACCCTGTCACACAGCACATCTGTCACACAGCACCCCTGTCACACAGCACCCCGTCACACAGCATCCCTGTCACACAGCACCCCTGTCACACAGCATCCCTGTCACACAGCACCCCTGTCACACAGCATCCCTGTCACACAGCACCCCTGTCACACAGCACCCCTGTCACACAGCACATCTGTCACACAGCACCTCCGTCACACAGCACATCTGTCACACAGTATCCCTGTCACACAGTATCCCCGTCACACAGCACCCCTGTCACACAGCACCACTGTCACACAGCACATCTGTCACACAGCACCTCCGTCACACAGCACATCTGTCACACAGCACCTCCGTCACACAGCACATCTGTCACACAGTATCCCTGTCACACAGTATCCCTGTCACACAGCACCCCTGTCACACAGCACCCCTGTCATACAGCACATCCATCACACAGCACCCCTGTCACACAGCATCCCTGTCATACAGCACATCTGTCACACAGCATCCCTGTCGCACAGTACCCCTGTGACACAGCACCCCTGTCACACAGCACATCTGTCACACAGTATCCCTGTCACACAGCACCCCTGCCACACAGTATCCCTGTCACACAGCACCCCTGTAATACAGCATCCCTGTCACACAGCACCCCTGTCACACAGCACGCCTGTCACACAGTATCCCTATCACACAGCACATCTGTCACACAGCACCCCTGTCACACAGTATCCCTATCACACAGCACCCCTGTCATACAGCATCCCTGTCACACACCATCCCTGTCACACACCATACCTGTCACACAGCACCCCTGTCACACAGCACCCCTGTCATACAGCATCCCTGTCACACACCATCCCTGTCACACAGCACCCCTGTCACACAGCACCCCTGTCACACAGGACCCCTATCATACAGCATCCCTGTCACACACCATCCCTGTCACACAGCACCCCTGTCACACAGTGCCCCTGTCACACTGTACATCTGTCACACATCAATGTTTCTACCTTTCTTTTCTCCCACTACATGTTCATTAGCAGAGGTGAAACTGTTTATACTGATCTAACTTCCAGTAGTCGATTTGTTGAGGATACCACTACCCAATCGCACTAACCAGGCAATTGTGGGGATCAGACTTTGTCTTCAAGCTGGAGGCTTGAGGTTTCTTCCTTCTGCAATGTTGTTCATCGTGGTTCAGCCGATGAAATCTCTCTGTTTCCTTATACAGATCTCGCTGGCACTGATCCCATGCTTCCAGTCATGTATTCACAGGGCAGTATAATCAAACAATGTATTTTCGGGTCACAAATGCTCAAAGAGTCTTGACTCACACGGGGGTTGTATTTCTTTTCAGGAGCATGACATACAGGGGTCTATTTTCAACCATTTTCTGTCCAAGCAACAACTATTGTGTAACCAGCTCCTGTGTTCACTCCCTGACTGCACATCCCATTCTTCACTGCAGATCACTGCTGTTCATGTTGCTTGCACTGATACTGCCTTTTTTAACCATCAAGCTTTGCTGGTGTCTTCACTTCGCTGATGCCTTTACAAATACCCAGCAGGCTGTACTGTCTGTTTTAACTTGGCCATATTTCCCAGTAGGCTTAGAGATAGGGCTAAACTATGCATCTGCCTCTGCCATTATCCTGCCCTCCATTTTCTTATCTCCTCTCTCTATCTGTGCTCTCCTATCTCATCCTCTCTCACTCCTTCTACTTCTCCATCTCTTCCTGAGAAAGACGGATTACCCTGTATTCCCAGCTATCTCCTGTTTTCCCATCTCAGTCATTGGCTAATGGCAGTGCAATTATGTGAATGCTCAATGGAATAAAAGGAGATTGTGGAATGCTTTCTGTTTCTAAACCTAGTCATTCACTGACTGCATGGAACTGCTTTCAAGCCATTTACAAATTTCCTCACTGAGTATGACAGTTTGCAGCAAGGAAATCATGTCCCCTCAGTGAGGGAGAGCAAGCAAAGAGCCCACAAGTTAAAATAAGTCAATCTTCCTTTCGTAAAAAGAATCAGTTCTAAATTTAACAGAGAAAAAACACATTAATAATCAGCAATTTTTAAAATACACAGAGATGCAGAATCAGTTTCCGAATTGCAGTGTGTTTATTGTGGGAATAACATGCAAATTTTACACAACTTTGATCACATTGAGGGACAAGATCGCATTCCGAATTTTTAAAACTCTCATGTTTCCAGTATTTTTACACAATCTATGTCCTCTCATATTGCTACTGAGTATAGTTCCCTGGGGGGAAGATGTCCCAAGTGGCCCATGTTCTATGTGGTGTGCTAAATTGCTTACTGCCTTAAATCCTTTATTCACATAGCATAACGTCAGAGGCCACATCAATGTAGAAAGTCACAGTGTGCAAAGGTATTAATCTGCACTTCCCCTTTGCAGAAAATAGAAAAACATTTGCATTATCCATCCTGTGCACAGGACTCTACATACATTGTCCATGAAGTAAATGATCAGACACAAACTAAAAACCATTTCTTCTTTCTAGTCTATTCCCATTTCTTTTGTTCCTACAACATGCAACAGGCCTGGCATTCATTCTCCTCCTCCACACATCGCCCCTTTGCTGCACGATGTTGTGGAGGATGCAGCAGGTCACCATGATGTTGGAGACTCTCCCAGCACTATACTGGAGGGCCCCTCCTGAGCGGTCCAGGCACCTGAACCGCATCTTCAGGGTGTACCCACATGGCCGGTGTAACTCCGCACAACCACAGGCCGTGGCGGATGGTCAGTGGGTGCACAGCAAGATGGTTGCCTTTGAGGCCACGGCAATGATGGTCCATGACTGGACACCCTCTGGCGCAGCTCCTGGGATCACCACCTGTCACCCCCCAGGCCTGGCAGCTCCCCCCCCCCCCCCCCACCCACAGCCAGCCCTGCCAGTGGCAGGTCTGATGTGGAGATGCCGGCGTTGGACTGGGGTGAGCACAGTAAGAAGTCTTACAACACCAGGTTAAAGTCCAACAGGTTTGTTTCAAACACTAGCTTTCGGAGCACGGCTCCTTCTTCAGGTGAAGAAGGAGCCGTGCTCCGAAAGCTCGTGTTTGAAACAAACCTGTTGGACTTTAACCTGGTGTTGTAAGACTTCTTACTGTGGCAGGTCTGGCAGCCCACGGTCACACCTCTGCATGGCCTACCTACCTCCTCTCCCCCATCATCAGTCACAGCGCCTGTTTCCCAATTTTTGAAACCACAAGTGAAACTCGCCGTCCGTAATTCCTCCCGGTGGAGGCGGAGCATCGCGGAGGCCCCGGAGAATACCGGATCAGGCCCATTAATGATATATGAATGGCGTTTACTGTCCTTGCCGAGTAGAATGGAGTTACGCCAGTGTCGGGCACCGGAGCACGGCATTCTGGTGTGCGCCTGGCAACCGCCACGATTTTGGCCTCACGACTGATTCTCTGACCAATCACGTTTCCTGATATTGGCGTTGGCCAACGAAGAATTCCGCCCTTGTCTTCTGAGACACACTAGGAATTTCTACAAAGTGAATTTTGAAATTTCGTCTCTGTGGAGAATATTTTTTAACATTGCAGATTACTGTTCCTGAGCGTCGGGTTCATTGTGGCAAGGAGACAAACACCTACACTCAAGGCGTTTGAGAAACACTCTGGCCTACTCCGACCCTGTCTCATTGGGTTCATTTTGGTGCATTTCCATGTCCAAACACCCTGCCCCTCCTGAGCTTAGCTTTAGAGGCTCCCCATCCAGTCTTGCTGCTGTCAAATCACTTCCTCCTGTGGGTAAAGTGACTAATACAAAGCCCTGGTGTTGGTTGCCTTCTGTCTGTCAACAAGAATGAAAGCGATAATACAGCTTAACAATCAACAGGACAATCCAATGTATAAAAAGGCACTCCCAATAAAAGAAGGCAGAGAATCAGAACGTGTTATCGGGTCCATTAAACCTGTTTCTCTGGTGGAGAAATATTCTCTACCCGATCATGTGCTTTACCCATTTGTTTAATCTCCTTCCACTCTCCATGTACACTCTACCTTATCATTGGCTTGACCCAGTATTTAATCAAGTTTCTCAGTTTACTTGCAACCCAGAGCACCATGGGCGACAGCCTTCGCTTTGGTCTGTACTGAGTGAACTGGTATTACCTCTTTGAGACCTTTCAGTTGGCCTGAGAACCCGTGAATTGGAAGATTGGAAGTCAACTTCCTCTCCTGTTCAATAACCGGTGACCCCTGGTGGTAAAGGTGGAGACAGCTGTGAGCCCCGCCTCCTTTAGTCGGATAAACAAACAGAGCCTGGACTCCAGCTTCACCCATGACCAACAGGCTTGTGCTGATCTTTGTGTTGCTAAATCCAGGATGGTTGACGTAGTGTTCAAAGCAGACCACAAAATAGCTTTAACTTGAACAAAGCTATAAATTTATTAACAATACTAATTTGGATTTGGCGCTTAGTCCTATATAATACACAGTTGATAATTAACATATAAGAACTAGGAGCAGGAGTAGGCCATCTGGCCCCTCGAGCCTGCTCCTCCATTCAATGAGATCATGGCTGATCTTTTGTGGACTCAGCTCCACTTTCCGGCCCGAACACCATAACCCTTAATCCCTTTATTCTTCAAAAAACTGGGCGCGATTATCCGCAACGGCCGATGCCGGAGTGAAACCCGGAATGTTTCACTCCGCCGTCGGAGGCCGCTCCTTGCTCCCTATTCTCCCCCCCGCCGGGGGGCTTGGAGCGACGTTGGGAGAAACTCGGCCGCCGAGGATGACACGGCCGGCGGCACCTAGGTGACGTCATCCGCACATGCGCAGGTTGGCCGGCTCCAACCCGCGCATGCGCGGTTGCCGTCTTCCCCTCCGCTGCCCCGCAAGACATGGCGGCTTGATCTTGCGGGGCGGCGGAGGGGAAAGAGTGCATCTCTTAGAGACGCCAGCCCAACAATCGGTGGGCACCGATTGCGGGCCAGTCCCCTCACGAGCACGCCCGTGGTGCTCGATCTTCTCTCCGCCCCCCACAGGCCCCACACTTACCTGTCGCGCGCTGTTCACGCCGGCGTGAACAGGTCGGGATCATCAGGCCGCTCGACCCATCCGGGCCGGAGAATCGCCAGTCGCCGTGAAAAACGGCGACCAGTGATTCTCCGATCGGCGTGTCGCAAAACGCGACACGCCATTTTGCGGTGGGTGGGAGAATCGCGGGGGGTGCCAGAGCGGCCCTCCCGCGATTCTCCCACCCGGCCTGGGGAACGGAGAATCGCGCCCACTATCTATATGATCTACATAATCTACACTCATCTACTACTAATCTCCACATTATTATAAACAATCATCTGCTCTTGAGATCCATTCAGGATTTGTATTGTGCCAGGGGTGGGGGAGGAGGCTCCGATGGACATGGGGGGCACCTACATTAAATACTTGCCCCTTTGGCCCACTGCAAGGTCCACAGTGTCAGGGCCAGGCTGGGGAATACTTGTACCAATCCACAGTTGTATGAACCGCAGCCCAGGGGGCTGGAGAATCGCAGAGGCATGCAGAATCCGGTGCCTATTTGCATCCTCCTGCTGGCATGGGGCATGGACCTGATGCTGCCACCAACAGGGGACCTAGCATCACAAATTAATCAGGATGCTGATCCTGTTTCTTTCCCCGATGTGTGATTCTCCACCTCATCGCGAACTCCGCTAATGGTGGAGGCCTTGGAAAATCCAGCCCATAGTCTTACTAGGCTGTAGTATGGTCAGTGGAATTCATGCCTTTCTCCATGAGTCCAAAAAGCTGTGTTGCTTCCACAATGCCAGGGTTATGGACACCTTCTCATGATTGGAAGGAAACTTGGAGCTGGAAGGGGAAGGATCCAGATGTCATGGTATACGTGGGTATCAATGGCATAGGGTAAGACAAAGAAAGAGGTTCCTATTTTGGAGTATAAGTAGATGGTGACTGAATCAAAAGCAAAATCTCAAGGTAATACTGTCTGGATTACTAAGCAAGGGTAACCAAAATTACAGAGATGAAGACATGTCTCAAAGACTGGTGTACAAGTGTCATGTAAGTGTCCCTTTAAGAAAGATTTTGTTTTACCACATGACTTGTATCTCAGCTTCAGTGATGTCATTTGTGGGTGGAGCTGGGCTGTGGCTTTCAGGTGAGAAGGGGTTTAGGTATTTGGGTTTCAGTGTTGGTTTGTTGCTTTGGACTGCAGAAGAAGAGAAGCAGTGTTTCCCTGTTTTCTTTGTTTTTATTTTAAAGCTGTTTCAGTGAACTGAAAGCACATTGGGTGTGGCAAACTGCCTTGGTAACTTTAAAGATAAAGTTGCTTTACGGAAGGAGTTTTGAATCTGCTGGTTGGAGGCTGGATCTCAGGTAAAGGACCAGCCCCATTCAAGTGAGATTACAGTGTGCTGGGCCCCGGCCTTGAAAGGGGTTTTGTTTTTATTGGATTTTGTATTGAATTGGAACGGCTACTAAGGTGGATTCATTAAGAATTATATACATAGATTACTGTAGCTGTTGTGTGTTTTTTCATGTTTGTAATTGATATCAAATTCTTGCTAAACGATTTATATATGTTAACTACATTCTTACAAAAAACATTGTTCAGATTATAGGGCCTAGGAAGTCTGATGAATCACACCTGAAGTGAAGGCTCTTGTGCCCATTCTAGCCAAATTCAACATAAAGGTTATAGGTCAGGTGAGCTTCAAAATACACTTTGGAGTTTCTAAACCCTGGCCCATAACAACGAGAAATGGGTTTTGACTCAGGGGCACTAGCACCAGTACTGATGTACATTGGGATCGTATTCCCCTCAGGCTTGACTGGGACCAGTACTGATGTACATTGGGATCGTATTCCCCCCAGGCTTCACTGGGACCAGTACTGATGTACATTGGGATCGTATTCCCCCCCCCAGGCTTCACTGGGACCAGTACTGATGTACATTGGGATCGTATTCCCCCCAGGCTTCACTGGGACCAGTACTGATGTACATTGGGATCGTATTCCCCTCAGGCTTCACTGGGACCAGTACTGATGTACATTGGGATCGTATTCCCCCCAGGCTTCACTGGGACCAGTACTGATGTACATTGGGATCGTATTCCCCTCAGGCTTCACTGGGACCAGTACTGATGTACATTGGGATCGTATTCCCCTCAGGCTTCACTGGGACCAGTACTGATGTACATTGGGATCGTATTCCCCCCCCAGGCTTCACTGGGACCAGTACTGATGTACATTGGGATCGTATTCCCCTCAGGCTTCACTGGGACCAGTACTGATGTACATTGGGATCGTATTCCCCCCCCCAGGCTTCACTGGGACCAGTACTGATGTACATTGGGATCGTATTCCCCTCAGGCTTCACTGGGACCAGTACTGATGTACATTGGGATCGTATTCCCCCCCAGGCTTCACTGGGACCAGTACTGATGTACATTGGGATCGTATTCCCCTCAGGCTTCACTGGGACCAGTACTGATGTACATTGGGATCATATTCCCCCCCAGGCTTCACTCGCACCAGTACTGATGTACATTGGGATCGTATTCCCCCCAGGCTTCACTGGGACCAGTACTGATGTACATTGGGATCGTATTCCCCCCCAGGCTTCACTGGGACCAGTACTGATGTACATTGGGATCGTATTCCCCCCCAGGCTTCACTGGGACCAGTACTGATGTACATTGGGATCGTATTCCCCCCAGGCTTCACTGGGACCAGTGTGTTGGCAGTTGTGTAACTCGGGAGCTTTACAATAAATAGTGGGTTGGGCGGGTGAGGTGTTGGTTGTTGCAGGATTTGGAAAGATTACAAGGAATAACCAGCCAACAGTGCAGTGTAGTGATACCGACATGTCCAAGTCTTATTTAGTGAAATCATCAATTAATAATTCAGTTAGCTTGCTAAAGTAATAGTAAGTTGCAGTCTCTAGCTTGGAGAAAAAACAACACTGACTCGCTACGAGAGGTTGGAAGAAAAGATAGAAGAAGTAAAAGCTCCTTCTCCTTAGCAAATTTCCATCTGAACTAAATTCCTAATTTAGTACATGTTCATGCAGGAGTATATTCCTGGATGACTCTCATTGCCCTTGTGGTGAATGTGATTCACACTATATATAGTTGCCAATATCACTCCATGTATATACGTTCGTTATCTACCCGTTGTAAGATCAATGCTGTATATAGTTGCCAATATAACTCCGTGTATATATGCTCATTATCCACCATTGTAAGTGCAGTTCCACTATCCGATCACCAGGGGGAGTCGCTCTGGGAGTACGCGAGAGTTTGTACTGGGCTCCTCCCTTGGCTCCGCCCAGGACTCCTCCCCCTGGGACCGATGTATAAAGATCAGTGCCTTAGAGCCAACCTGTCAGTTCATCTGAAGTTCAACGACGAATAGGCTGGCTCTGTTGTAAGTGTATTAAAGCCTCTGTTCAGATCCAACTACACGTGTTCGCTGAATTGATGGTTCGATCAGCCCTTAACCCACCTGCTAGACAATAACGATTTCTTCAATGCATGATCCATATTACAACTAATGTGCTGGAATGTGGGTCTGCAGCTCCATATGCTCACATATACTGTATCATTCAGTATGTGTGATCCTGTGCTTAATGTCATCTCTCTCTCTGTACTCGCTCTCTCTCTATGCTCTCTCTCTCTCCTTCCTATATGCTCCCTCGCTTACATCCACTCTCTGCTCTTTCTCTCTCAACTCCTCTTCGCTCCCTTGCTTACTGTCAGCTCTCTTTCTGTACTCACTCTCTGTTTTGATGCACCTCGCTTACTGTCATCTCTCTCTTGGTATTGGCTGTGTCTCCCTGTGCTCCCTCTTTCTTTCACCTCCTCTGTGCTTACTGTCATCTCTGTCTCGGTACTCATTCACTCTCTCTGTGCTCTCTCTCGCCTCCTCTTTGCTCCCTCACTGACTGCTATCTCTCTCTCTATACTCCCTCTCTCAGTGCTCTCTCTATGTCTCTCACCTCATTGATACTCCCTCATTTACTGTCATCTCTCCCACTGTAGTCACTCCCTCTTTGTGCTCTCTCTCTCTCTCACCTCCATGGTCAATGCCTTACTGTCATTTCTCTCCGTAATCACTCTCCCTCTCACCTCCTCAGTGTTCCCTCTCTTATTGTCTCTTTCTGCACTCACTCACTATCTCTGTGATCGCTCTCACCTCCTATGTGCTCCCTCATTTACTCTCATTTCTCTCTGCAATCACTACTCGTGCTGCTTCTCTCACTCACTTCCGTGCTTCCTCGCCTACTATCTCTCTGTACTCGCTCCCGCTCTCCGTGCTCTCTCACTTACTATCATCTCTCTGTACTCGCTCCCGCTCTCTGTGCTCTCTCACTTACTATCATCTCTCTGTACTCGCTCCCGCTCTCCATGCTCTCTCACTTACTATCATCTCTCTGTACTCGCTCCCGCTCTCCGTGCTCTCTCACTTACTATCATCTCTCTGTACTCGCTCCCGCTCTCTGTGCTCTCTCACTTACTATCATCTCTCTGTACTCGCTCCCGCTCTCTGTGCTCTCTCACTTACTATCATCTCTCTGTACTCGCTCCCGCTCTCTGTGCTCTCACTTACTATCATCTCTCTGTACTCGCTCCCGCTCTCTGTGCTCTCTCACTTACTATCATCTCTCTGTACTCGCTCCCGCTCTCTGTGCTCTCTCACTTACTATCATCTCTCTGTACTCGCTCCCGCTCTCCGTGCTCTCTCACTTACTATCATCTCTCTGTACTCGCTCCCACTCTCCGTGCTCTCTCACTTACTATCATCTCTCTGTACTCGCTCCCGCTCTCTGTGCTCTCTCACTTACTATCATCTCTCTGTACTCGCTCCCGCTCTCTGTGCTCTCACTTACTATCATCTCTCTGTACTCGCTCCCGCTCTCCGTGCTCTCTCACTTACTATCATCTCTCTGTACTCGCTCCCGCTCTCTGTGCTCTCACTTACTATCATCTCTCTGTACTCGCTCCCGCTCTCTGTGCTCTCTCACTTACTATCATCTCTCTGTGCTCACTCCCGCTCTCTGTGCTCTCACTTACTATCATCTCTCTGTACTCGCTCCCGCTCTCTGTACTCTGTCTCTTCCTCTCACCTCCTATGTGCTCCCTCGCTTACTGTCATCCCTCTCTCTACTCATAATTCTGTCTGTGCACTATCTCTACTTCTCTGACCTCCTTTATTCTCCCTCACTAACTGTCATCTCTCTCATTGTCGGCTCTCCCTCTCTCTGTACTCTCTCTCGTTCACCTCCCATGTGTTCCCTTGCTTACTCTCATCTCTCTCTCTGAATTCAAACCCCTCACTCTGTACTCTCTCTCTCCCCCTCTGTGCTCCCTCGCTTACTGCCATCTCTATCTCTGTATCTTTTCCCTCTCTCAGTGCTCTCTCTCTCGCACCTCCTTTGTGCTCCCTTGCTTACTGTCTATGTATTCTCTCCCTCACCTTCTCTGAACTTCCTAGTTTACTGTTGCCTCTCTCGACCTTTGCTCTCCCTCTCTCACCTCCCATGTGCTCCCTCACTTACTGACATCACTCCCTGTACTCATACCCTTTCTTTGTGCTCTCTCTTTCTCACCTAGTGAGTTTCCTCACATACTCTCCCTCTGTAGTCACTCCCTCTCTCTGTGCTCTCTCTCCCTGACCTCTCTTGTTCCTCCTCCCTTACTGTCATCTCTCTCTCTGTACTCACTCCCACCATCTGTGCTCTCTCTATCTCTCTCACCTCTGTGTTTCCTCACTTATTATAATCTCTCTAGGTACTTGCTCTCACACTCTATGCTCTCTCTCCCGCTCATCTCCTATGTGCTCCCTTGCTTATTGTCATCTCCCTCTGTACTCACTCCCTCCCTCTGTGCTTTCTCTCTCTCTCACACCTCGCCTACACTCCCTCACTTACTGTCATCTCTCTCACTGTAGTCGCACCCTCTCTTTGTGCTCACTCTCTCTATCGTCTGTGCTCCCTCGTTTAATATCATCGCTGTCTCCCTCTCTCTGTCACTCCCTCACCTCCTTTGTGATCCCTTGCTTACTGTCATCTCTCTCTCTGTACGCACTCTCTCAATGTGTGCTCTCTTTCTCACCTCCCATGTGCTCCCTCACTTCGCCAGGGCAGCATGATAGCACAGTGGATAGCACAGGTGCTTCACAGCTCCAGGGTCCCAGGTTCGATTCTCGGCTTGGGTCACTGTCTGTGTGGAGTCTGCACATTCTCCCCGTGTCTGCGTGGGTTTCCTCCGGGTGCTCCGGTTTCCTCCCACAAGTCCCGAAAGACGTGCTGTTAGGTAATTTGGAAAGTGATAACTAGGGGCTTTTCACAGTAACTTCATTGCACTGTTAATGTAAGCCTGCTTGTAACAATAAAGATTATTAGAGATTATTATTATCTTTCTCTCTGTACTCACCTCCACTCCCTGTGCTCTCTCTCATCTCCTCTGAGCTCTCTCACATACTGTTATCTCTTTTTCTGTACTCACTCCCTCCTCTGTGCTCCACACCTTACTGTCAATTCTCTTGTGCACTCACTCCCTCTCTCTGTGCTCTCTCTCTCTTGTACCACCTTTGTACTTCCTTGCTTACTGTCATCTCTCTCTCTGTACTCACCCCGTCTCTGTGTGCTCCGTCTTTCACCTCCTCTGTGATCCCTTGCTTACTGTCATCTTTATCTCCATATGTAATGGAACCTACAAGGTAACAAGCCGTCCTAGATCTTGTCCTGTGTAATGAGACAGGATTGATTCATGATCTCATAGTTAGGGATCCTCTAGGAAGGAGCGATCACAATATGGTGGAATTTAAAATACAGATGGAGGGTGAGAAGGTCAAATCAAATACTAGTGTTTTGTGTTTAAACAAAGGAGATTACAATGGGATGAGAGAAGAACTAGCAAAGGTAGACTGGGAGCAAAGACTTTATGGTGGAACGGTTGAGGAACAGTGGAGAACATTCCAAGCAATTTTTCACAGTGCTCAGCAAAGGTTTATACCAACAAAAAGGAAGGACGGTAGAAAGAGGGAAAATACCTGAGGAAATAAGGGAGAGTATCAAATTGAAGGAAAAAGCATACAAAGTGGCAAAGATTGGTGAGAGACTAGAGGACTGAGAAATCTTTAGGGGGCAACAGAAAGGTACTAAAAAAGCTATAAAGAAGAGTAAGATAGAGTATGAGAGTAAACTTTCTCAGAATATAAAAACAGACAGTAAAAGTTTCTACAAATATATAAACAAAAAAGAGTGGCTAAGGTAAATATTGGTCCTTTAGAGGATGAGAAGGGAGATTTAATAATGGGAGATGAGGAAATGGCTGAGGAACTGAACAGGTTTTTTGGGTCGGTCTTCACAGTGGAAGAAACAAATAATATGCCAGTGACTGATAGAAATGAGGCTATGACAGGTGAGGACCTTGAGAGGATTGTTATCACTAAGGAGGTAGTGATGGGCAAGCTAATGGGGCTAAAGGTAGACAAGTCTCCTGGCCCTGATGGAATGCATCCCAGAGTGCTAAAAGAGATGGCAAGGGAAATTGCAAATGCACCACTGATAATTGAACAAAATTCACTAGACTCTGGGGTGGTCCCGGTGGATTGGAAATTAGCAAACATGATGCCATTGTTTAGAAAAGGAGGTAGGCAGAGAGCGGGTAATTATAGGCCAGTGAGCTTAACTTTGGTAGTAGGGAAGATGCTGGAATCTATCATCAAGGAAAAAATAGCGAGGTATCTGGATAGAAATTGTCCCATTGGGAAGACGCAGCATGGGTTCATAAAGGGCAGGTCGTGCTTAACTACTTTAGTGGAATTTTTTGAGGACATTACCAGTGCAGTAGATAATGGGGAGCCAATGGATGTGGTATATCTGGATTGACAAGGTGCCACACAAAAGGTTGCTGCATAAGATAAAGATGCATGGCATTAAGGGTAAAGTAGTAGCATGGATAGAGGATTGGTTAATTAATAGAAAGCAAAGAGTGGGGATTAATGGGTGTTTCTCTGGTTGGCAATCAGTAGCTAGTGGTGTCCCTCAGGGATCCGTGTTGGGCCCACAATTGTTCACAATTTACATAGGTGATTTGGAGTTGGGGACCAAGGGCAATGTGTCCAAGTTTGCAGATGACACTAAGATGAGTGGTAAAGCAAAAAGTGCAGAGGATACTGGAGGTCTGCAGAGGGATTTGGATAGGTTAAGTGAATGGGCTAGGGTCTGGCAGATGGAATACAATGTTGACAAATGTGAGGTTATCCATTTTGGTAGGAATAACAGCAAACAGGATTATTATTTAAATGATAAAATATTAAAGCATGTTGCTGTGCAGAGAGACTTGGGTGTGCTAGTGCATGAGTCACAGAAAGTTGGTTTACAGGTGCAATAGGTGATTAGGAAGGAAAATGGAATTTTGTCCTTCATTGCTAGAGGGATGGAGCTTAAGACTAGGGAGGTTATGCTGCAATTGTATAAGGTGTTAGTTAGGCCACACCTGGAGTATTGTGTTCAGTTTTGGTCTCCTTACTTGAGAAAGGACGTAATGGCACTGGAGGGTGTGCAGAGGAGATTCACTAGGTTAATCCCAGAGCTGAAGGGGTTGGATTATGAGGAGAGGTTGAGTAGACTGGGACTGTACTCGTTGGAATTTAGAAGGATAAGGGGGGATCTTATAGAAACATATAAAATTATGAAGGGAATAAATAGGATAGATGTGGGCAGGTTGTTTCCACTGGTGGGTGAAAGCAGAACTAGGGGACATAGCCTCAAAATAGGAGCAAGTAGATTTAGGACTGAGTTTAGGAGGAACTTCTTCACCCAAAGGGTTGTGAATCTATGGAATTCCTTGAACAGTGAAGCAGTTGAGGCTCCTTCATTACATGTTTTTAAGGTAAAGATAGATAGTTTTTTGAAGAATAAAGGGATTAAGGGTTATGGTGCTCGGGCCGGAAAGTGGAGCTGAGTCCACAAAAGATCAGCCATGATCTCATTGAATGGTGGAGCAGGCTCGAGGGGCCAGATGGCCTACTCCTGCTCCTAGTTCTTATGTTCTTATGTTATCACCTTCCCTCCCAGTACTCTCTTTCTCAAGAGGCTGGGAGGGGTTCTTGGGTTATGGGGATAGGGTGGAAGTGAGGGCTTAAGTGGGTTGGTGCAGACTGGATGGGCTGAAGGGCCTCCTTCTGCACTGGATGTTCTATGGATCAATGAAACTCTTATCAGCTCCTTCACAATATAATCTATGCACTCACTCCCTCCCTCTGTTCTCTCTCTCTCTCTCTCATCTCCTGTGCCTCGCTCACTGTCATCTCTGTCTCTACTCACATTCAATGAACTGAAACCAACACTCTCTGATGTAACTTTCCCTCTCTCTCTGATGTAACTTTCCCTCTCTCTCTCTCTCTCTGATGTAACTTTCCCTCTCTCTGATGTAACTTTCCCTCTCTCTCTGATGTAACTTTCCCTCTCTCTCTGATGTAACTTTCCCTCTCTCTCTGATGTAACTTTCCCTCTCTCTCTGATGTAACTTTCCCTCTCTCTGATGTAACTTTCCCACTCTCTCTGATGTAACTTTCCCTCTCTCTCTCTGATGTAACTTTCCCTCTCTCTCTGATGTAACTTTCCCTCTCTCTCTGATGTAACTTTCCCTCTCTCTCTCTCTCTCTGATGTAACTTTCCCTCTCTCTGATGTAACTTTCCCTCTCTCTCTGATGTAACTTTCCCTCTCTCTCTGATGTAACTTTCCCTCTCTCTCTGATGTAACTTTCCCTCTCTCTCTGATGTAACTTTCCCTCTCTCTGATGTAACTTTCCCACTCTCTCTGATGTAACTTTCCCTCTCTCTCTCTGATGTAACTTTCCCTCTCTCTCTGATGTAACTTTCCCTCTCTCTGATGTAACTTTCCCTCTCTCTCTGATGTAACTTTCCCTCTCTCTCTGATGTAACTTTCCCTCTCTCTGATGTAACTTTCCCTCTCTCTCTGATGTAGCTTTCCCTCTCTCTCCGATGTAACTTTCCCTCTCTCTCTGATATAACATAGCCTCTCTCTCTGATGTAACTTTCCCTCTCTCTCTGATTTAACTTTCCCTCTCTCTGATGTAACTTTCACTCTCTCTCTGATATAACTTTCCCTCTCTCTCTGATGTAACTTTCCCTCTCTCTCTGATGTAACTTTCCCTCTCTCTCTCTGATGTAACTTTCCCTCTCTCTCTGATGTAACTTTCCCTCTCTCTGATGTAACTTTCCCACTCTCTCAGATGTAAATTTCCCTCTCTCTCTCTGATGTAACTTTCCCTCTCTCTCTGATGTAACTTTCCCTCTCTCTGATGTAACTTTCCCTCTCTCTCTGATGTAACTTTCCCTCTCTCTCTGATGTAACTTTCCCTCTCTCTGATGTAACTTTCCCTCTCTCTCTGATGTAGCTTTCCCTCTCTCTCCGATGTAACTTTCCCTCTCTCTCTGATATAACATAGCCTCTCTCTCTGATGTAACTTTCCCTCTCTCTCTGATTTAACTTTCCCTCTCTCTGATGTAACTTTCACTATCTCTCTGATATAACTTTCCCTCTCTCTCTGATGTAACTTTCCCTCTCTCTCTGATGTAACTTTCCCTCTCTCTCTCTGATGTAACTTTCCCTCTCTCTCTGATGTAACTTTCCCTCTCTCTGATGTAACTTTCCCCCCTCTCTCGATGATGTAACTTTCCCTTTCTCTCTGATGTAACTTTCCCTCTCTCTCTCTCTGATGTAACTATCCCTCTCTCTGATGTAACATTCCCTCCCTCTGATGTAACTTTCCCTCTCTCTCAGATGTAACTTTCCCTCTCTCTCTCTGGTGTAACTTTCCCTCTCTCTCTGATGTAACCTTCCCTCTCTCTCTGATGTAACATTCCCCCTCTCTCTCTGATGTAACATTCCCCCTCTCTCTCTGATGTAACTTTCCCTCTCTCTCTGATGTAACTTTCCCTCTCTCTGATGTAACTTTCTCTCTATCTCTGATGTAACTTTCCCTCTCTCTCTGATGTAACTTTCCCTCTCTCTCTGATGTAACTTTCCCTCTCTCTCTGGTGTAACTTTCCCTCTCTCTCTAACGTAACTTCCTCTCTCTCTCTGATGTAACTTTCCCTCTCTCTCTGATGTAACTTTCCCTCTCTCTCTGATGTAACTTTCCCTCTCTCTCTGATGTAACTTTCCCTCTCTCTCTGATGTAACTTTCCCTCTCTCTCTGGTGTAACCTTCCCTCTCTGATGTAACTTTCCCACTCTCTCTCTCTGATGTAACTTTCCCTCTCTCTCTCTCTGATGTAACTTTCCCTCTCTCTGATGTAACATTCCCTCCCTCTGATGTAACTTTCCCTCTCTCTCTCTGATGTAACTTTCCCTCTCTCTGATGTAACTTTCCCTCTCTCTGATGTAACATTCCCTCCCTCTGATGTAACTTTCCCTCTCTCTCTCTGATGTAACTTTCCCTCTCTCTCTGATATAACTTTCCCTCTCTCTCTCTCTCTGATGTAACTTTCCTTCTCTCTCTGATGTAACTTTCCCTCTCTCTTATGTAACTTTCCCTCTCTCTGATGTAACTTTCACTCTCTCTCTGATGTAACTTTCCCTTTCTCTCGGATGTAACTTTCCCTCTCCCTCTGATGTAACTTTCCCTCCCTCTGATGTAACTTTCCCTCTCTCTCTGATGTAACTTTCTCTCTCTCTGTGATGTAACTTTCCCTCTCTCTGATGTAACTTTCCCTCTCTCTCCCTGATGTAACTTTCCCTCTCTCTCTGATGTAACTTTCCCTCTCTCTCTCTGATGTAACTTTCCCTCTCTCTCTGATGCAACTTTCCCTCTCTCTGATGTAACTTTCCCTCTCTCTCTGATGTAACTTTCCCCCTCTCTCTCTGATGTAACTTTCCCTCTCTCTGATGTAACTTTCCCTCTCTCTCTGATGTATCTTTCCCTCTCTCTCTGATGTAACTTTCCCCCTCTCTCTCTGATGTAACTTCCCCTCTCTCTCTGATATAACTTTCCATCTCTCTCTCTCTGAAATAACTTTCCCTCTCTCTGATGTAGCTTTCCCCCTCTCTCTCTCTGATGTAACTTTCCCTCTCTCTCTGATGTAACTTTCCCTCTCTCTCTCTGATGTAACTTTCCCTCTCTCTCTGATGTAACTTTCCCTCTCTCTCTGATGTAACTTTCCCTCTCTCTCTGGTGTAACTTTCCCTCTCTCTCTAACGTAACTTCCTCTCTCTCTCTGATGTAACTTTCCCTCTCTCTCTGATGTAACTTTCCCTCTCTCTCTGATGTAACTTTCCCTCTCTCTCTGATGTAACTTTCCCTCTCTCTCTCTGATGTAACTTTCCCTCTCTCTCTGGTGTAACCTTCCCTCTCTGATGTAACTTTCCCACTCTCTCTCTCTGATGTAACTTTCCCTCTCTCTCTGATGTAACTTTCCCTCTCTCTCTGATGTACCTTTCCCTCTCTCTCTGATGTAACTTTCCCTCTCTCTCTGATGTAACTTTCCCTCTCTCTCTGGTGTAACCTTCCCTCTCTGATGTAACTTTCCCTCTCTGATGTAACTTTCCCTCTCTCTCTGATGTAACTTTCCCTCTCTCTCTGATGTAACTTTCCCTCTCTCTGATGTAACTTTCCCTCTTTATCAAGGACTGACCCTCTGACAGTGCAACACGCCCTCAGGATTGACCGCCTGACAATGCAGCACTCCCTCAGTACTGACCCTGTGACAGTGCAGCACTCCCTCAGAACTGACCCTCTGACAGTGCAGCATTTCCTCAGTACTGATCCTATGACAGTGCAGCACTCCCTCAGTACTGACCCTCTGACAGTGCAGCACTCCCTCAGTACTGACCCTCTGACAGTACAGCACTCCCTCAGTACTGACCCTCTGACAGTGCAGCACTCCCTCAGTACTGACCCTCTGACAGTGCAGCACTCCCTCAGTACTGCCCCTCTGACAGTGCAGCATTCCCTCAGTACTGACCCTCTGACAGTGCAGCACTCCCTCAGTGCTGACTCTCTGACAATGCAGCACTCCCTCAGTACTGACCCTCTGACAGTGCAGCACTCCCTCAGTACTGATCCTCTTACAGTGTTGCACTCCCTCAGTACTGACCCTTTGACAGTGCAACACTCCCTCAGTACTGACCCTCTGACATTGCAGCGCACCTTCTGTACTGACCCTCTGACAGTGCAGCACTCCCTCAGTACTGACCCTCTGACAGTGCAGAACTCCCACGTCCTGACCCTCTGACAGTGCAGCACTCCCTCAGTACTGACCCTCTTACAGTGTTGCACTCACTCAGTACTGACCCTTTGACAGTGCAGCACTCCCTCAGTACTGACCCTCTGACATTGCAGCGCACCCTCAGTACTGACCCTCTGACAGTGCAGCACTCCCTCAGTACTGACCCTCTGACAGTGCAGCACTCCCTCAGTATTGACCCTCTGACAGTGCAGCACTCCCTCAGTACTGACCCTCTGACAGTGCAGCACTCCCTCGGTACTGACCCTCTGACAGTGCAGAACTCCCACGTACTGACCCTCTGACAGTGCAGAACTCCCACATACTGACCCTCTGACAGTGCAGCACTCCCTCAGTACTGACCCTCTGACAGTGCAGCACTCCCTCAGTACTGACCCTCTGACAGTGCAGCACTTCCTCAGTACTGACCCTCTGACAGTGCAGCACTCCCTCAGTACTGACCCTCTGACAGTGCAGCACTCCCTCAGTACTGACCCTCTGACAGTGCAGCACTCCCTCAGTACTGACCCTCTGACAGTGCAGCACCCCCTCAGTACTGACCCTTTGACAGTGCAGCACTCCCTCAGTACTGACCCTCTGATCCTCCCTCTCACCTCCTCGGTATTCCCTCACTTATTGTCACCTCTACCTCTACCTCTCCCTGTGCTCTCCCTCTCTCTATCTCACCTGCAATGTGCTCCCTCGCTTACTGTCATTTGCCTCTCTGTACTCACCGCCTCGCTGTATTCTCTCCCTCTCTCACTTCCTCTGGGCTTTCTCACTTGCTGTCAACTCTCTCGATGTACTCACTCTCTCTCACCGTGCTCTCTCTCTCGCTTTCTCACCTCCTGTGCTCCCTTGCCATCTCTCTCGGTCCTCACTCCCTCTGTGCTCTCTCTGCCACCTCCTCTATTCTCCCTCTCTCGTTCCATTTTTGTCTCTCACTCTGCTATCTTTTATCCTTCTGTTCTCCTCCTCTCTGTCTCTCTTCCTGTCTCTCACTCTCTTACTGTGTGCTAAATCCCTCACTGTCCCTCTCTCGCCTACTATCCTCTCTCCTCCCTCTTGCTGCACTCTCGCTCTCTCTATCTCCCCCTCTCATGCACTATGTTCCCTCTTTATCTCTCTCTCTACGTCTCTCTGTGCTTTCCCTGCCTGTCTCTTTCTCTCGCTCTGCACACTCTCTCACTTTCTGTTTGTGCTTGCTCTCTCTGCCCCTCTTTTTCAGTGCTCTCCCTCTCTCTGTCTTTCCCTTCCTCTCTATGCTATCTCTCTGTGCTTGTCTTTCATACTGTCCTCTCTCTCTCTCTATCGCTCTATCTTTGCATTCTTCATACCAGCTTGTCTCTCTGCTCCTGACTCTTGTTGAGTTTTATGTGGTGCGTGATACATTGTAGAACTGAAATTGTTACTGTTGGCTTTCAGAGTTGACCACAGTCTAGAGCTCGGAGTGTAGAGCTGACCAGGCTTCTTTGTCATCACAAACTCCCAACTCTCAAATTATTGGCAGAAATAAGGAAAGCCTTTCCTAATTTAGTCAGACACTTGTTTGGCAAAAGCTGGAATTGCAATTTTTACAGTAAAGACTTGTAATATGATTGTCGCCCAGACTATGCAAATACCTCCCACTCTCCCTCAAGTCCGAACTTGAGTTTGCTGAATTGTAAATGCTGTAAAACTCCTTTCCTGACACCAGATATATTTAGGTGTTGAAGTGAGCCTGAACATAGTTGCAGCTGTGTTATTACAAACCACAAGTAAAAAGAAGCAGAGAAAGGAATATTAAAGAAGTTATCACCCAGTTTGGTTTGTCAGGCTTGGCTCAGCAGTCTCACTCCATGTCAAACTCAGGGAGTCCTCCTGCAAACTCATCGTACAACCTCGTACATCAAATTACCATCCAAAATGGCACTGAGGGAGTGCTGCTCTGTCAGAGGGTCAGTACTGAGGGAGTGCTGCTCTGTCAGAGGGTCAGTACCGAGGGAGTGCTGCACTGTCGGAGGGTCAGTACTGAGGGAGTGCTGCACTGTCAGAGGGTCAGTACTGAGGGAGTGCTGCTCTGTCAGAGGGTCAGTACTGAGGGAGTGCTGCACTGTCAGAGGGTCAGTACTGAAGGAGTGCTGCACTATCAGAGGGTCAGTACTGTGGGAGTGCTGCACTGTCAGAAGGTCAGTACTGAGGGAGTGCTGCACTGTCAGAGGGTCAGTACTGAGGGAGTGCTGCACTGTCGGAGGGTCAGTACTGAGGGAGTGCTGCACTGTCAGAGGGTCAGTACTGAAGGAGTGCTGCACTATCAGAGGGTCAGTACTGTGGGAGTGCTGCACTGTCAGAGGGTCAGTACTGAGGGAGTGCTGCACTGTCAGAGGATCAGTACTGAGGGAGTGTTGCGCTGTCAGAGGGTCAGTACTGAGGGAGTGCTGCACTGTCAGAGGGTCAGTACTGAGGGAGTGCTGCACTGTCAGAGGGTCAGTACTGAGGGAGTGCTGCACTGTGAGAGGGTCAGTACTACGGGAACGTTGCACTGTGAGAGGGTCAGTACTGAGGGAGTGCTGCACTGTCAGAGGGTCAGTACTGAGAGAGTGCTGCACTGTCAGAGGGTCAGTACTGAGGGAGTGCTGCACTGTGAGAGGGTCAGTACTACGGGAACATTGCACTGTGAGAGGGTCAGTACTGAGGGAGTGCTGCACTGTCAGAGGGTCAGTACTGAGGGAGTGCTGCACTATCAGAGGGTCAGTACTGTGGGAGTGCTGCACTGTCAGAGGGTCAGTACTGAGGGAGTGCTGCACTGTCAGAGGATCAGTACTGAGGGAGTGTTGCGCTGTCAGAGGGTCAGTACTGAGGGAGTGCTGCACTGTCAGAGGGTCAGTACTGAGGGAGTGCTGCACTGTCAGAGGGTCAGTACTGAGGGAGTGCTGCACTGTCAGAGGGTCAGTACTGAGAGAGTGCTGCACTGTCAGAGGGTCAGTACTGAGGTAGTGCTGCACTATCAGAGGGTCAGTACTGTGGGAGTGCTGCACTGTCAGAGGGTCAGTACTGAGGGAGTGCTGCACTGTCAGAGGATCAGTACTGAGGGAGTGTTGCGCTGTCAGAGGGTCAGTACTGAGGGAGTGCTGCACTGTCAGAGGGTCAGTACTGAGGGAGTGCTGCACTGTCAGAGGGTCAGTACTGAGGGAGTGCTGCACTGTGAGAGGGTCAGTACTACGGGAACGTTGCACTGTGAGAGGGTCAGTACTGAGGGAGTGCTGCACTGTCAGAGGGTCAGTACTGAGAGAGTGCTGCACTGTCAGAGGGTCAGTACTGAGGGAGTGCTGCACTGTGAGAGGGTCAGTACTACGGGAACGTTGCACTGTGAGAGGGTCAGTACTGAGGGAGTGCTGCACTGTCAGAGGGTCAGTACTGAGGGAGTGCTGCACTGTCGGAGGGTCAGTACTGAGGGAGTGCTGCACTGTCAGAGGGTCAGTACTGAAGGAGTGCTGCACTATCAGAGGGTCAGTACTGTGGGAGTGCTGCACTGTCAGAGGGTCAGTACTGAGGGAGTGCTGCACTGTCAGAGGATCAGTACTGAGGGAGTGCCACACTGTCAGAGGGTCAGTACTGAGAGAGTGCTGCACTGTCAGAGGGTCAGTACTGAGGGAGTGCTGCACTGTCAGAGGGTCAGTACTGAGGGAGTGCTGCACTGTGAGAGGGTCAGTACTACGGGAACGTTGCACTGTGAGAGGGTCAGTACTGAGGGAGTGCTGCACTGTCAGAGGGTCAGTACTGAGGGAGTGCTGCACTGTCAGAGGGTCAGTACTGAGGGAGTGCTGCACTGTGAGAGGGTCAGTACTACGGGAACGTTGCACTGTGAGAGGGTCAGTACTGAGGGAGGTCTGCACTGTTAGAGGGTCAGCACTGAGGGAGTGCCGCACTGTAAGAGGGTCAGTCCCAGAGAGAGAGGGAAAGTTACATCAGAGAGAAGAACATTATCTCAGAGAGGGGGAACTGTACCTCAGAGTGGAGGGATGTTAGATCACAGAAGGGAAACGTTACCTGGACACTTTTCCAGGATGCAGCCACACCTTCCTTATTGGTCGTTGTCAGCGACAGGAGGATGCGGCTGCCTGATGGGCGGAAGTGTGGCACAGTGGTTAGCATTGCTGTCTCACAGCGCCCGCAACCCGGTTCAAGTCTGGCCTGGGGTGACTCTCTGTGTGGTGTTGACATATTCCCCCCATGTCTGCATGGACTTCCTCCCGGTGCTCCGGTTTCCTCCCACGGACCAAATGTGTGCAGATTAGGTGAGGTTATGGGGATAGGGCAGGGGAATGGGCCAAGTAGAGTGCTCTTGCAAAGCATCGGTGCCGACTTGATGGGCTGAATGGCCTTCTGCGCTGCAGGATTTCTATAGAGGCAGCTATGGGGATGAAGGAGGTCGGAGGAGGAGCCTCAGCCCCTCCAATAATCCAACAGTTATGAGGTTCTTAGCAGCTGGTATGGAAAGTGGCGTCTACGGGATGGTTGAGCAAACTGACCATGGTGCAGGGTGCCATTAAAATGGTGGAAATAAATAGGAATATAGTGATAGAAGAGTACAGTATAGTTAGGGATCAACTACTTTACTCTCCATCTTTATGAAAAGTTCTATCATGTTATAGTCACTCATCCCCAAGGGGTCTCACACAACTAGATTGCCAATGATTCCGTACTCATTGCACACTACCCAGTCTAGGATGACCTGTTCTGTAGTTAGTTCTTCAAAGTATCAGTCTAGAAAACCATCCCGTATATACTCTCGGAAATCATCTTCTATGGTATTGTGGCTAATTTGATTTGCCCAATCTATACGTAGATTCAAATCACCCAGAATTACAGATGTTCTTTTGTCGCATGTGTCTCTAATTTCCTGTTTAATTCCTTTCCCAACATCACAACTGTAGTTACAGGGTCTATATACAACGCCCACTAATGTTTTTGCCCCTTGGTGTTTCTTAGCTCTATCCATACAGATTCCACATTTTCAGAGCTAATATCCTTCCTCGCTATTGTTTTAATTTCCTCTTTAACCAGCAAGGCCACTCCACCTTTTCCATTTTGTTTGTCCTTACTAAATACTGAATACCCTAGATGTTCAATTCCAATCCCTGGTCACCCTCCAGCCATGTCTCTGGAATCTTGATTATATCATACCCGTTTACATCTATTTGCGTGATTATTTCACCTGCTTTATTGCGAATGTTCCATGCATTAAGGCTCAAAGACTTTAAGTTCGTCTTTTTAACATTACTTGTCTCGCTGCCAATATTTTCCATTGTTATCCTGTTTGAATCTGGCCCTTGTCTTATCTTCCTATCATTTTTTAAAATTCCTCTTTCTGTCTTTTGTTTTTGTCCTTGTTTCCTCCGAGCAAATATTCCCCCTGGGACATCAGTTCCAGTCCTGCCCAGGTGTAACCCATCCAGTTTGTACTGGTCCCACCTCCCCCAGAACCAGTCCCAATGCTCCAGGAATGAGAAACACTCCCCCTCACACCACCTCTTCAGCCACATATTCATCCGATATATCCTGCTATTTCATTTTTTTTAAAAATCTTTTTATTGGCATTTCTCGTATTTATAAACAGTTGTATACATACATCACATTTTTCTTGCTCGCGCTAATTTCCTTTATTGTACAGAGAGGTTTATTTTGTCCTTTGTTTAACTGACCCTATGTGCATTTTGTTGATCTCTGGATCGGTCTATAATTCCTCCCCCTTCCTCATTGACCCCTCCCCCGCCCTTCCTCCTCCCCACCCCACCTTGGCATCAGCTGTGTTTTTCTTTTATTTTCGGTGGGAAAAAGGGGGGCAGCCCCCCCCCCCTCTTCTCTTGTGGTTTCCCCACCTTCCTTCCATCTCCCTAGCCTCTCCCACCCCCCTAGGTTGCGCAGTCCTTTGGTTCCTCATCTATCTTGTTTTTTTCATTCTTAGCTTACTCCTCGTTGCTGGCCTCGAACTGGTTTTGGAACAGATCGACAAACTGCCCCAAGTATCCAGGAAGCCTTCCTCTGACTCAATCTTCTCCAGGTGGAGAAATTCCGAGAGGTCAGCGAGCCAGTCTGCAGCTTTGGGTGGTGCTGCCGATCGCCAGCCGAGCAGGATTCTCCGGCGTGCGATTAGGGAAGCGAAAGCTAGGGCGTCGGCCCCTTCCCCACGTGTAACCCTGGCTGCTCCGATACCCCGAAGATTACCACTATCGGGCATGGCTTCACCCTCACCCCCACAACCTTGCACGTTGCCTCGGAAAAGGCTGTCCAGAACTCAGCAAGTTTGGGACAAGCCCAAAACATGTGGGTGTGGTTGGCCAGGCCCCTCTGGCACCGTTCACATTTACCCTCCACCTCCGGGAAGAACCTGCTCATTCAGGTGCGTTCTGTGCACCAATTTGACTTGCATTAGGCTTAGCCTTGCGCAGGAGGAGGTGGAGCACACCCTGCTCAGTGCTTTGCTCCAGAGTCCCCACCCTACCTCTGTCCCCAGTTCGTCCTCCCATTTTTCTCTGGTCTCGTCCAGTGGTGTTCAGGCTCTGTCCAGTAGCTGTCCATATATTTTCCCACATAGCCACCCCTTCTCGCTGCTTGTGCCGATCAGGTCCTCTAGTAGTGTGTTTCTGGCGCCCCAGGATACCCTGATGTCTCTTTGCGTATCAATAGAGAATAGTGCTATTCCTTGGAATGGATAGAGATTGGTGCTATTCCTTGGTATCAATAGAGATTGGCGCTATTACTTGGTATCGATAGAGATTGGTGCTATTCCTTGGTATTGATAGAGATTGGTGCTATTCCTTGGTATGGATAGTGATTGGTGCTATTCCTTGGTATCAATAGAGATTGGTGCTGTTCCATGGTATTGATAGAGATTGGTGCTATTCCTTGATATCAATAGAGATTGGTGCTATTCCTTGGTATCAATAGAGATTGGTGCTATTCCTTGGTATCAATAGAGATTGGTGCTATTCCTTGGTATTGATAGAGATTGGTGCTATTCCTTGGTATTGATAGAGATTGGTGTTATTTGTTATTGATAGAGTTTGATGCTATTCCTTGGTATTGATGGAGATTGGTGCTATTCCTTGGTATTGATAGATATTGGTGCTATTCCTAGGTATTGATAGCATTTGGTGCTATTCCTTGGTATTGATAGGGATTTGTGTATTCCATGGTATTGATAGATATTGGTGCTATTCCTTGGTATTGATAGAGATTGGTGCTATTCATTGGTATTGATAGAGATTGGCGCTACTCCTTAGTATTGATAGAGATTGGTGCTGTTCCTCGGTATTGATAGAGATTGGTGCTATTCCTTGGTATTGATAGAGATTGATGCTATTCTTTGGTATTAATAGAGCTTGATGCTATTCCTTGGTATTGATAGAGATTGGTGCTATTCCTTGGTATTGATAGAGATTGGTGTGATTCCTTATTGGTAGAGATTGGTTTGATTCCTTGGTATTGATAGAAATTGGTGCTATTCTTTGGTATTGTTAGAGTTAGATGCTATTCCTTGGTATTGATAGAGATTAATGCTATTCCTTGGTATTGGTAGAGATTGATGCTATTCTTTGGTATTGGTAGAGATTGGTGCTATTCCTTGGAATTGATAGATATTGGTGCTATTGTTTGGTATTGATAGAGTTTGATGCTATTCCTTGGTATTGATAGAGATTGATGCTATTCTTTGGTATTGATGGAGATTGGTGCTATTCCTTAGTATTGATATAGATTGGTGTTATTTGTTATTGATAGAGTTTGATGCTATTCCTTGTTATTGATATAGATTGGTGTTATTTGTTATTGATAGAGTTTGATGCTATTCCTTGGTATTGATGGAGATTGGTGCTATTCGTTGGTATTCATAGAGACTGGTGCTATTCCTTTGTATTGATAGAGATTGGTGCTATTCTTTGGTATTGCTAGAAATTGGTTCTATTCCTTGGTATTGACAGGATTGGTGCTATTCCTTGGTATTGATAGAGATTGATGCTATTCCTTGGTATTGATATATATTGGTGCTATACCTTGGTATTGATAGTGATTGGTGCTATTCCTTGGTATTGATAGAGATTGGTGCTATACCTTGGTATTGATAGTGATTGGTGCTATTCCTTGGTATTGATAGAGATTGGTGCTATTCCTTTGTATTGATAGGGATTGGTGCCATTCATTGGTATTGATAGAGATTGATGCTATTCTTTGGTATTGATAGAGGTTGGTGCTATTCCTTTGTATTGATAGAGATTGGTGCTATTCTTTGGTATTGATAGAAATTGGTTCTATTCCTTGGTATTGACAGGATTGGTGCTATTCCTTGGTATTGATAGAGATTGATGCTATTCCTTGGTATTGATATATATTGGTGCTATACCTTGGTATTGATAGTGATTGGTGCTATTCCTTGGTATTGATAGAGATTGGTGCTACACCTTGGTATTGATAGTGATTGGTGCTATTCCTTGGTATTGATAGAGATTGGTGCTATTCCTTTGTATTGATAGGGATTGGTGCCATTCATTGGTATTGATAGAGATTGATGCTATTCTTTGGAATTGATAGAGGTTGGTACTATTCCGTTGTATTGATAGAGATTGGTGCTATACCTTGGTATTGATAGTGATTGGTGCTATTCTTTGGTATCGATAAAGATTGGTGCTATTCCTTGGTATTGATAGATATTGTGCTATTCCTTGGTATTGATTGAGATTGGTGCTATTCCTTGCTATTGATAGATATTGGTGCTATTCCTTGCTATTGATAGATATTGGTGCTATTCTTTGTTATTGATAGAGTTTGATGCTATTCCTTGGTATTGATAGAGATTGATGCGATTCTTTGGTATTGATAGAGATTGATGCTATTCCTTGGTATTGATACATATTGGTGCTGTTCCGTGGTATTGATAGAGATTGGTGCTATTCCTTGGTATTGATAGATATTGTGCTATTCCTTGGTATTGATAGATATTGTGCTATTCCATGCAATTGATAGATGTTGGTGCTATTCTTTGTTATTGATAGAGTTTGATGCTATTCCTTGGTATTGATAGAGATTGATGCTATTCTTTGGTATTGATAGAGATTGATGCTATTCCTTGGTATTGATACATATTGGTGCTATACCTTGGTATTGATAGTGATTGGTGCTATTCCTTGGTATTGATAGAGATTGGTGCTACACCTTGGTATTGATAGTGATTGGTGCTATTCCTTGGTATTGATAGAGATTGGTGCTATTCCTTTGTATTGATAGGGTTTGGTGCCATTCATTGGTATTGATAGAGATTGATGCTATTCTTTGGTATTGATAGAGGTTGGTGCTATTCCTTTGTATTGATAGAGATTGGTGCTATTCTTTGGTATTGATAGAAATTGGTTCTATTCCTTGGTATTGACAGGATTGGTGCTATTCCTTGGTATTGATAGAGATTGATGCTATTCCTTGGTATTGATATATATTGGTGCTATACCTTGGTATTGATAGTGATTGGTGCTATTCCTTGGTATTGATAGAGATTGGTGCTATTCCTTGGTATGGATAGTGATTGGTGATATTCCTTGGTATCAATAGAGATTGGTGCTATTCCTTGGTATCAATAGAGATTGGTGCTATTCCTTGGTATCAATAGAGATTGGTGCTATTCCTTGGTATCAATAGAGATTGGTGCTATTCCTTGGTATTGATAGCATTTGATGCTATTCCTTGGTATTGATAGATATTGGTGCTATTCCTTGGTATTGATAGTGATTGGTGCTATTCCTTGGTATTGATAGAGATTGGTGCTATACCTTGGTATTGATAGAGATTGGTGCTATTCCTTGGTATTGATAGAGATTGGTGTTATTTGTTATTGATAGAGTTTGATGCTATTCCTTGGTATTGATGGAGATTGGTGCTATTCCTTGGTATTGATAGATATTGGTGCTATTCATTGGTATTGATAGAGATTGGTGCTATTCCTTGGTATTGATAGATATTGGTGCTATTCCTTGGTATTGATAGCATTTGGTGCTATTCCTTGGTATTGATAGGGATTTGTGTATTCCATGGTATTGATAGATATTGGTGCTATTCCTTTTTATTGATAGAGATTGGTGCTATTCATTGGTATTGATAGAGATTGGCGCTATTCCTTAGTATTGATAGAGATTGGTGCTATTCCTTGGTATTGATAGAGATTGGTGTGATTCCTTATTGGTAGAGATTCGTTTGATTCCTTGGTATTGATAGAAATTGGTGCTATTCTTTGGTATTGTTAGAGTTAGATGCTATTCCTTGGTATTGATAGAGATTAATGCTATTCCTTGGCATTGGTAGAGATTGATGCTATTCCTTGGAATTGATAGATATTGGTGCTATTGTTTGGTATTGATAGAGTTTGATGCTATTCATTGGTATTCATAGAGATTGATGCTATTCTTTGGTATTGATAGAGGTTGGTGCTATTCCTTTGTATTGATAGAGATTGGTGCTATTCTTTGGTATTGATAGAAATTGGTTCTATTCCTTGGTATTGACAGGATTGGTGCTATTCCTTGGTATTGATAGATATTGTGCTATTCCTTGGTATTGATCGAGATTGGTGCTATTCCTTGTTATTGATAGATATTGGTGCTATTCCTTGCTATTGATAGATATTGGTGCTATTCTTTGTTATTGATAGAGTTTGATGCTATTCCTTGGTATTGATAGAGATTGATGCTATTCTTTGGTATTGATAGAGATTGATGCGATTCCTTGGTATTGATACATATTGGTGCTGTTCCGTGGTATTGATAGAGATTGGTGCTATTCCTTGGTATTGATAGATATTGTGCTATTCCTTGGTATTGATAGATATTGTGCTATTCCGTGCAATTGATAGATGTTGGTGCTATTCTTTGTTATTGATAGAGTTTGATGCTATTCCTTGGTATTGATAGAGATTGATGCTATTCTTTGGTATTGATAGAGATTGATGCTATTCCTTGGTATTGATACATATTGGTGCTATACCTTGGTATTGATAGTGATTGGTGCTATTCCTTGGTATTGATAGAGATTGGTGCTACACCTTGGTATTGATAGTGATTGGTGCTATTCCTTGGTATTGATACAGATTGGTGCTATTCCTTTGTATTGATAGAGTTTGTGCCATTCATTGGGATTGCATAGAGATTGATGCTATTCTTGGTATTGATAGAGGTTGGTGCTATTCCTTTGTATGATAGAGATTGGTGCTATTCTTTGGTATTGATAGAAATTGGTTCTATTCCTTGGTATTGACAGGATTGGTGCTATTCCTTGGTATTGATAGAGATTGATGCTATTCCTTGGTATTGATATATATTGGTGCTATACCATATATTGGTGCTATTCCTTGGTATTGATAGAGATTGGTGCTATTCCTTGGTATGGATAGTGATTGGTGATATTCCTTGGTATCAATAGAGATTGGTGCTATTCCTTGGTATCAATAGAGATTGGTGCTATTCCTTGGTATCAATAGAGATTGGTGCTATTCCTTGGTATTGATAGCATTTGATGCTATTCCTTGGTATTGATATATATTGGTGCTATTCCTTGGTATTGATAGTGATTGGTGCTATTCCTTGGTATTGATAGAGATTGGTGCTATACCTTGGTATTGATAGAGATTGGTGCTATTCCTTGGTATTGATAGAGATTGGTGTTATTTGTTATTGATAGAGGTTGATGCTATTCCTTGGTATTGATGGAGATTGGTGCTATTCCTTGGTATTGATAGATATTGATGCTATTCATTGGTATTGATAGGGATTGGTGCTATTCCTTGGTATTGATAGATATTGGTGCTATTCCTTGGTATTGATAGCATTTGGTGCTATTCCTTGGTATTGATAGGGATTTGTGTATTCCATGGTATTGATAGATATTGGTGCTATTCCTTGTTATTGATAGAGATTGGTGCTATTCATTGGTATTGATAGAGATTGGCGCTATTCCTTAGTATTGATAGAGATTGGTGCTATTCCTTGGTATTGATAGAGATTGGTGTGATTCCTTATTGGTAGAGATTCGTTTGATCCCTTGGTATTGATAGAAATTGGTGCTATTCTTTGGTATTGTTAGAGTTAGATGCTATTCCTTGGTATTGATAGAGATTAATGCTATTCCTTGGCATTGGTAGAGATTGATGCTATTCCTTGGAATTGATAGATATTGGTGCTATTGTTTGGTATTGATAGAGTTTGATGCTATTTATTGGTATTCATAGAGATTGATGCTATTCTTTGGTATTGATAGAGGTTGGTGCTATTCCTTTGTATTGATAGAGATTGGTGCTATTCTTTGGTATTGATAGAAATTGGTTCTATTCCTTGGTATTGACAGGATTGGTGCTATTCCTTGGTATTGATAGAGATTGATGCTATTCCGTGGTATTGATATATATTGGTGCTATACCTTGGTATTGATAGTGATTGGTGCTATTCCTTGGTATTGATAGAGATTGGTGCTACACCTTGGTATTGATAGTGATTGGTGCTATTCCTTGGTATTGATAGAGATTGGTGCTATTCCTTTGTATTGATAGGGATTGGTGCCATTCATTGGTATTGATAGAGATTGATGCTATTCTTTGGTATTGATAGAGGTTGGTGCTATTCCGTTGTATTGATAGAGATTGGTGCTATACCTTGGTATTGATAGTGATTGGTGCTATTCTTTGGTATCGATAAAGATTGGTGCTATTCCTTGGTATTGATAGATATTGTGCTATTCCTTGGTATTGATCGAGATTGGTGCTATTCCTTGCTATTGATAGATATTGGTGCTATTCCTTGCTATTGATAGATATTGGTGCTATTCTTTGTTATTGATAGAGTTTGATGCTATTCCTTGGTATTGATAGAGATTGATGCTATTCTTTGGTATTGATAGAGATTGATGCTATTCCTTGGTATTGATACATATTGGTGCTATACCTTGGTATTGATAGTGATTGGTGCTATTCCTTGGTATTGATAGAGATTGGTGCTACACCTTGGTATTGATAGTGATTGGTGCTATTCCTTGGTATTGATAGAGATTGGTGCTATTCCTTTGTATTGATAGGGATTGGTGCCATTCATTGGTATTGATAGAGATTGATGCTATTCCTTGGTATTGATAGATATTGTGCTATTCCTTGGTATTGATAGATATTGTGCTATTCCTTGCAATTGATAGATGTTGGTGCTATTCTTTGTTATTGATAGAGTTTGATGCAATTCCTTGGTATTGATAGAGATTGATGCTATTCTTTGGTATTGATAGAGATTGATGCTATTCCTTGGTATTGATACATATTGGTGCTGTTCCTTGGTATTGATAGAGATTGGTGCTATTCCTTGGTATTGATAGAGATTGGTGCTATTCCTTGGTATTGATAGAGATTGGTGCTATTCATTGGTATTGATAGAGATTGGCGCTATTCCTTAGTATTGATAGAGATTGGTGCTGTTCCTCGGTATTGATAGAGATTGGTGCTATTCCTTGGTATTGATAGAGATTGATGCTATTCTTTGGTATTAATAGAGCTTGATGCTATTCCTTGGTATTGATAGAGATTGGTGCTATTCCTTGGTATTGATAGAGATTGGTGTGATTCCTTATTGGTAGAGATTGGTTTGATTCCTTGGTGTTGATAGAAATTGGTGCTATTCTTTGGTATTGTTAGAGTTAGATGCTATTCCTTGGTATTGATAGAGATTAATGCTATTCCTTGGTATTGGTAGAGATTGATGCTATTCTTTGGTATTGGTAGAGATTGGTGCTATTCCTTGGAATTGATAGATATTGGTGCTATTGTTTGGTATTGATAGAGTTTGATGCTATTCCTTGGTATTGATAGAGATTGATGCTATTCTTTGGTATTGATGGAGATTGGTGCTATTCCTTAGTATTGACAGGATTGGTGCTATTCCTTGGTATTGATAGAGATTGATGCTATTCCTTGGTATTGATATATATTGGTGCTATACCTTGGTATTGATAGTGATTGGTGCTATTCCTTGGTATTGATAGAGATTGGTGCTACACCTTGATATTGATAGTGATTGGTGCTATTCCTTGGTATTGATAGAGATTGGTGCTATTCCGTTGTATTGATAGGGATTGGTGCCATTCATTGGTATTGATAGAGATTGATGCTATTCCTTTGTATTGATAGAGATTGGTGCTATTCTTTGGTATTGATAGAAATTGGTTCTATTCCTTGGTATTGACAGGATTGGTGCTATTCCTTGGTATTGATAGAGATTGATGCTATTCCTTGGTATTGATATATATTGGTGCTATACCTTGGTGTTGATAGTGATTGGTGCTATTCTTTGGTATTGATAGAGATTGGTGCTACACCTTGGTATTGATAGTGATTGGTGCTATTCCTTGGTATTGATAGAGATTGGTGCTACTCCTTTGTATTGATAGGGATTGGTGCCATTTATTGGTATTGATAGAGATTGATGCTATTCTTTGGTATTGATAGAGGTTGGTGCTATTCCTTTGTATTGATAGATATTGGTGCTATTCTTTGGTATTGATAGAAATTGGTTCTATTCCTTGGTATTGACAGGATTGGTGCTATTCCTTGGTATTGATAGAGATTGATGCTATTCCTTGGTATTGATATATATTGGTGCTATACCTTGGTATTGATAGTGATTGGTGCTATTCCTTGGTATTGATAGAGATTGGTGCTACACCTTGGTATTGATAGTGATTGGTGCTATTCCTTGGTATTGATAGAGATTGGTGCTATTCCTTTGTATTGATAGGGATTGGTGCCATTCATTGGTATTGATAGAGATTGATGCTATTCTTTGGTATTGATAGAGGTTGGTGCTATTCCGTTGTATTGATAGAGATTGGTGCTATACCTTGGTATTGATAGTGATTGGTGCTATTCTTTGGTATCGATAAAGATTGGTGCTATTCCTTGGTATTGATAGATATTGTGCTATTCCTTGGTATTGATCGAGATTGGTGCTATTCCTTGCTATTGATAGATATTGGTGCTATTCCTTGCTATTGATAGATATTGGTGCTATTCTTTGTTATTGATAGAGTTTGATGCTATTCCTTGGTATTGATAGAGATTGATGCTATTCTTTGGTATTGATAGAGATTGATGCTATTCCTTGGTATTGATACATATTGGTGCTGTTCCTTGGTATTGATAGAGATTGGTGCTATTCCTTGGTATTGATAGATATTGTGCTATTCCTTGGTATTGATAGATATTGTGCTATTCCTTGCAATTGATAGATGTTGGTGCTATTCTTTGTTATTGATAGAGTTTGATGCTATTCCTTGGTATTGATAGAGATTGATGCTATTCTTTGGTATTGATAGAGATTGATGCTATTCCTTGGTATTGATACATATTGGTGCTATACCTTGGTATTGATAGTGATTGGTGCTATTCCTTGGTATTGATAGAGATTGGTGCTACACCTTGGTATTGATAGTGATTGGTGCTATTCCTTGGTATTGATAGAGATTGGTGCTATTCCTTTGTATTGATAGGGATTGGTGCCATTCATTGGTATTGATAGAGATTGATGCTATTCCTTGGTATTGATAGATATTGTGCTATTCCTTGGTATTGATAGATATTGTGCTATTCCTTGCAATTGATAGATGTTGGTGCTATTCTTTGTTATTGATAGAGTTTGATGCAATTCCTTGGTATTGATAGAGATTGATGCTATTCTTTGGTATTGATAGAGATTGATGCTATTCCTTGGTATTGATACATATTGGTGCTGTTCCTTGGAATTGATAGAGATTGGTGCTATTCCTTGGTATTGATAGAGATTGGTGCTATTCCTTGGTATTGATAGAGATTGGTGCTATTCATTGGTATTGATAGAGATTGGCGCTATTCCTTAGTATTGATAGAGATTGGTGCTGTTCCTCGGTATTGATAGAGATTGGTGCTATTCCTTGGTATTGATAGAGATTGATGCTATTCTTTGGTATTAATAGAGCTTGATGCTATTCCTTGGTATTGATAGAGATTGGTGCTATTCCTTGGTAATGATAGAGATTGGTGTGATTCCTTATTGGTAGAGATTGGTTTGATTCCTTGGTATTGATAGAAATTGGTGCTATTCTTTGGTATTGTTAGAGTTAGATGCTATTCCTTGGTATTGATAGAGATTAATGCTATTCCTTGGTATTGGTAGAGATTGATGCTATTCTTTGGTATTGGTAGAGATTGGTGCTATTCCTTGGAATTGATAGATATTGGTGCTATTGTTTGGTATTGATAGAGTTTGATGCTATTCCTTGGTATTGATAGAGATTGATGCTATTCTTTGGTATTGATGGAGATTGGTGCTATTCCTTAGTATTGACAGGATTGGTGCTATTCCTTGGTATTGATAGAGATTGATGCTATTCCTTGGTATTGATATATATTGGTGCTATACATTGGTATTGATAGTGATTGGTGCTATTCCTTGGTATTGATAGAGATTGGTGCTACACCTTGGTATTGATAGTGATTGGTGCTATTCCTTGGTATTGATAGAGATTGGTGCTATTCCGTTGTATTGATAGGGATTGGTGCCATTCATTGGTATTGATAGAGATTGATGCTATTCCTTTGTATTGATAGAGATTGGTGCTATTCTTTGGTATTGATAGAAATTGGTTCTATTCCTTGGTATTGACAGGATTGGTGCTATTCCTTGGTATTGATAGAGATTGATGCTATTCCTTGGTATTGATATATATTGGTGCTATACCTTGGTATTGATAGTGATTGGTGCTATTCCTTGGTATTGATAGAGATTGGTGCTACACCTTGGTATTGATAGTGATTGGTGCTATTCCTTGGTATTGATAGAGATTGGTGCTATTCCTTTGTATTGATAGGGATTGGTGCCATTCATTGGTATTGATAGAGATTGATGCTATTCTTTGGTATTGATAGAGGTTGGTGCTATTCCTTTGTATTGATAGAGATTGGTGCTATTCTTTGGTATTGATAGAAATTGGTTCTATTCCTTGGTATTGACAGGATTGGTGCTATTCCTTGGTATTGATAGAGATTGATGCTATTCCTTGGTATTGATATATATTGGTGCTATACCTTGGTATTGATAGTGATTGGTGCTATTCCTTGGTATTGATAGAGATTGGTGCTACACCTTGGTATTGATAGTGATTGGTGCTATTCCTTGGTATTGATAGAGATTGGTGCTATTCCTTTGTATTGATAGGGATTGGTGCCATTCATTGGTATTGATAGAGATTGATGCTATACCTTGGTATTGATAGTGATTGGTGCTATTCCTTTGTATTGATAGAGATTGGTGCTATACCTTGGTATTGATAGTGATTGGTGCTATTCTTTGGTATCGATAAAGATTGGTGCTATTCCTTGGTATTGATAGATATTGTGCTATTCCTTGGTATTGATAGAGATTGGTGCTATTCCTTGGGATTGACAGAGATTGGTGCTTTTCCTTGGTATTTAGATAGAGAAATACAGCACAGAACAGGCCCTTCGGCCCACGATGTTGCGCCGAACTTTTGTCCTAGGATAATCATAGAATTTTGGACAATTTGTCATGGCCAATCCACCCAACCTGCACATCTTTGGACTGTGGGAGGAAACCGGAGTACCCGGAGGAAACCCACGCAGTCACGGGGAGGATGTGCAGACTCCACACAGACAGTGACCCAAGTCGAAATCGAACTTGGGTCCCTGGAGCTGTGAAGCAATTGTGCTATCCACAATGCTACCGTGCTGCCCTTAAGAAGTTAACCTACACTCCCTTATTCTACCCTAATCCAAGTACCTATCCAATAGCCGTTTGAAGGTCCATAAATTTTCCGACTCAACTACTACCACAGGCAGTGCATTCCATGCCCCCACTACTCTCTGGGTAAAGAACCTACCTCTGACATCCCCTCTATATCTTCCACCATTTATCTTAAATTTATGTCCCCTTGTAATGGTGTGTTCCACCCGGGGAAAAAGTCTCTGACTATCTACTCTATCTATTCCCCTGATCATCTTATAAACCTCTATCAAGTCGCCCCTCATCCTTCTCCGTTCCAATGAGAAAAGGCCCAGCACCCTCAATCTTTCCTCGTATGACCTACTCTCCATTCCAGGCAACATCCTGGTAAACCTGGTATTATAGCGATTAGTGCTATTCCTTGGTCTTGATAGAGATTGGTGCAATTCCTCGGTATTGATAGCGATTGGTGCTATTCCTTGGTATTGATAGAGATTGGTGCTATTCCTTGGTATTGATATAGATTGGTGTTATTTGTTATTGATAGAGTTTGATGCTATTCCTTGGTATTGATGGAGATTGGTGCTATTCATTGGTATTCATAGAGATTGGTGCTATTCCTTTGTATTGATAGAGATTGGTGCTATTCGTTGGTATTGATAGAGGTTGATGCTATTCCTTTGTATTGATAGAGATTGGTGCTATACCTTGGTATTGATAGTGATTGGTGCTATTCTTTGGTATTGATAGAGATTGGTGCTATTCCTTGGTATTGATAGGGATTGGTGCCATTCCTTGGTATTGATAGAGATTGATGCTATTCTTTGGTATAGATAGAGATTGGTGCTATTCCTTGGTATTGAAAGATATTGTGCTATTCCTTGGTATTGATAGAGATTGGTGCTATTCATTGGTATTGATAGAGATTGGTGCTATTCCTTGGTATTGATAGCGATTGGTGCTATTCCTTGGTATTGATAGAGATTGATGCTATTCCTTGGTATTGATATAGATTGGTGTTATTTGTTATTGATAGAGTTTGATGCTATTCCTTGGTATTGATGGAGATTGGTGCTATTCATTGGTATTCATAGAGATTGGTGCTATTCCTTTGTATTGATAGAGATTGGTGCTATTCCTTGGTATTGATATAGATTGGTGTTATTTGTTATTGATAGAGTTTGATGGTATTTCTTGGTATTGATGGAGATTGGTGCTATTCATTGGTATTCATAGAGATTGGTGCTATTCCTTTGTATTGATAGAGATTGGTGCTATTCCTTGGTATTGATAGGGATTGGTGCCATTCCTTTGTATTGATAGAGATTGATGCTATTCTTTGGTATAGATAGAGATTGGTGCTATTCCTTGGTATTGAAAGATATTGTGCTATTCCTTGGTATTGATAGAGATTGGTGCTATTCATTGGTATTGATAGAGATTGGTGCTATTCCTTGGTATTGATAGCGATTGGTGCTATTCCTTGGTATTGATAGAGATTGATGCTATTCCTTGGTATTGATATAGATTGGTGTTATTTGTTATTGATAGAGTTTGATGCTATTCCTTGGTATTGATGGAGATTGGTGCTATTCATTGGTATTCATAGAGATTGGTGCTATTCCTTTGTATTGATAGAGATTGGTGCTATTCCTTGGTACTGATATAGATTGGTGTTATTTGTTATTGATAGAGTTTGATGGTATTCCTTGGTATTGATGGAGATTGGTGCTATTCATTGGTATTGATAGAGATTGGTGCTATTCGTTGGTATTCATAGAGATTGGTGCTATTCCTTGGTATTGATAGAGATTGATGCTATTCTTTGATATTAATAGAGATTGGTGCTATTCCTTGGTATTGATAGAGATTGATGCTATTCTTTGGTATTAATAGAGCTTGATGCTATTCCTTGGTATTAATAGAGCTTGATGCTATTCCTTGGCATTGATAGAGATTGGTGCTATTCCTTGGTATTGATAGAGATTGGTGTGATTCCTTATTGGTAGAGATTGGTGTGATTCCTTGGTATTGATAGAAATTGGTGCTATCCTTTGGTATTGTTAGAGTTAGATGCTATTCCTTGGTATTGATAGAGATTAATGCTATTCCTTGGTATTGGTGGAGATTGATGCTATTCTTTGGTATTGGTAGAGATTGGTGCTATTCCTTGGTATTGATAGCGATTGGTGCTATTCCTTGGTATTGATAGATATTGGTGCTATTCTTTGGTATTGATAGAGTTTGATGCTATTCCTTGGTATTGATAGAGATTGATGCTATTCTTTGGTATTGATGGAGATTGGTGCTATTCCTTGGTATTGATAGAGATTGGTGCTATTCCTTTGTATTGATAGGGATTGGTGCCATTCATTGGTATTGATAGAGATTGATGCTATTCTTTCGTATTGATAGAGGTTGGTGCTATTCTTTGTATTGATAGAGATTGGTGCTATACCTTGATATTGATAGAGATTGGTGCTATTCCTTTGTATTGATAGGGATTGGTGCCATTCATTGGTATTGATAGAGATTGATGCTATTCTTTGGTATTGATAGAGGTTGGTGCTATTCCTTTGTATTGATAGAGATTGGTGCTATTCCTTGGTATTGATAGAGATTGGTGCTATTCTTTGGTATTGATAGAGATTGGTGCTATTCCTTGGTATTGAAAGGGATTGGTGCCATTCCTTGGTATTGATAGAGATTGGTGCTATACCTTGGTATTGATAGTGATTGGTGCTATTCCATGGTATCGATCAAGATTGGTGCTATTCCTTGGTATTGATAGATATTGTGCTATTCCTTGGTATTGATCGAGATTGGTGCTATTCCTTGGTATTGATAGAGATTGGTGCTATTCCTTTGTATTGATCGAGATTGGTGCTATACCTTGGTATTGATAGTGATTGGTGCTATTCCATGGTATCGATAGAGATTGGTGCTATTCCTTGGTATTGATACAGATTGGTGCTATTCCTTGGTATTGATAGCGATGGGGCTAGTCCTTGGTATTGATAGAGATTGGTGCTATTCCTTGGTATTGATAGAGATTGGTGCTATTCCTTGATATTGATAGGGATTGGTGCTATTCCTTGGTATTGATAGAGATTTTTGCTATTCCTTGGTATTGATAGAGATTGGTGCTATATCTTGGTATTGATAGAGATTGGTGCTATTCCTTGGTATTTATAGCAATTGGTGCTATTCCTTGGGATTGATAGAGATTGGTGATATTCCTTGGTATTGATAGCGATGGGGCTAGTCATTGGTATTGATAGAGATTGGTGCTATTCCTTGGAATTGATAGAGATTGGTGCTATTCCTTAGTCTTGATAGAGATCGGTGCTGTTAATTGGTATTGATAGAGATTGATGCTATTCTTTGGTATTCATCGAGATTGGTGCTATTCCTTGGTATTGATAGAGATTGGTGCTATTCTTTGGTATTCATAGAGATTGATGCTATTCCTTGGTATTGATAGCGATTGATGCTATTCCTTGGTATTCATAGAGATTGATGCTATTCCTTGGGATAGCGATTGATGCTATTCCTTAGTATTGATAGCGATTGGTGCTATTCCTTGGTATTGATAGGGATTAGTCCTATTCCTTGATTGACAGGGATTGGTGCTATTCCTTGGTATTAATAGAGATTGGTGCTATTCCTTGGAATTGATAGTTATTGTTGCTATTCTTTGGTATTGGTAGAGGTTGGTGCTATTCTTTGGTATTGATAGCGATTGATGCTATTCCTTAGTATTGATAGCGATTGGCGCTATTCCTTGGTATTGATAGGGATTGGTGCTATTCCTTGATTGATAGGGATTGGTGCTATTCCTTGGTATGAATAGAGATTGGTGCTATTCCTTGGAATTGATAGAGATTGATGCTATTCTTTGGTATTGATAGAGATTGATGCTATTTCTTGGTATTGATAGAGATTGATGCTATTCTTTGGTATTGATAGAGATTGGTGCTATTCTTTGGTATTGATCGGGATTGTTGCTATTCCTTGGTATTGATAGAGATTTGTGCTATTCCTTGGTATTGATAGAGATTGGTGCTATTCTTTGGTATTGATAGAGATTGGTGCTATTCCGTTGTATTGACAGAGATTGGTGCGATACCTTGGTATTGATAGTGATTGGTTCTATTCCTTGGTATTGATAGAGATTGGAGCTATTCTTTGGTATTCATAGGGATTGGTCCCATTCCTTGCTACTGATAGAGATTGATGCTATTCTTTGGTATTGATAGAGATTCATGCTATTCCTTTGTATTGATAGAGATTGGTGTTGTACCTTGGTATTGATTGTGATTGGTGCTATTCATTGGTATCGATACAGATTGGTGCTATTCCTTGGTATTGAATGAGATTGCTGCTATTCCTTGCTAATGATAGATATTGGTGCTACTCTTTGTTATCGATAGAGTTTGATGCTGTTCCTTGGTATTGATAGAGATTGATGCTATTCTTTGGTATTGATAGAGATTGGTGCTATTCCTTGGTATTGATATAAATTGGTGCTATTCTTTGGTATTGATAGAGTTTGATGCTATCCCTTGGCATTGATAAAGGTTGATGCTATTCTTTGGTATTCATAGAGATTGATGCTATTCTTTGGTATTGATAGAGATTGGTGCTATTCTTTGGTATTGATAGAGATTGATGCTACTCTTTGGTATTCATCGAGATTGATGCTATTCCTTGGTATTGATAGAGATTGGTGCTATTCTTTGGTATTCATAGAGATTGATCCTATTCCTTGGTATTGATAGCGATTGATGCTATTCCTTGGTATTGATAGAGGTTGGTGCGACTCTTTGGTATTGATAGAGATTGGTGCTATTCCTTGGTATTAATAGGGATTTGTGCTATTCCTTGATTGATAGGGATTGGTGCAATTCCTTGTTATTGATAGAGATTGGTGCTATTCCTTGGTATGAATAGAGATTGGTGCTATTCCTTGGTATTGATAGAGATTGATGCTATTCTTTGGTATTGATAGAGGTTGGTGCTACTCTTTGGTATTGATAGAGATTGGTGCTATTCCTTGGTATTGATAGACATTAATGCTATTCCTTGGTACTGATAGAGATTGGTGCTATTCCGTTGTATTGACAGAGATTGGTGCTATACCTTGGTATTGATAGTGATTGGTTCTATTCCTTGGTATTGATAGAGATTGGTGCTATTCTTTGGTATTAATAGGGATTGGTCCCATTCCTTGGTACTGATAGAGATTGATGCTATTCTTTGGTATTGATAGAGGTTGCTGCTATTCTTTGGTATTGATAGAGATTGGGCTATTCCTTGGTATTGATAGAGATTAATGCTATTCTTTGGTATTGATAGAGATTGGTGGTATTCTTTGGTATTGATTGAGATTGGTGCTATTCTTTGGTATTGATAGAGATTGATGCTATTCCTTGGTATTGTATATATTTGGTGCTATACCTTGGTATTGATAGAGATTGGTGCTATTCCTGTATTGATAGATATTGGTGCTATTCTTGGTATTGATAGATATTGTGCTATTCCTTGATTGATAGAGTTGGTGCTATTCTTGGTATTGATAGAATTGATGCTATTCCTTGGTATTGATAGAGATTGATGCTATTCCTTGGTATTGATAGAGATTATGTGCTATCCTTGGTATGATAGAGAATTGGTGCTATTCTTGGTATTGATAGAGATTGGTGCTATTCCTTGGTATTGATAGCGATTGGTGCTATTCCTTGGTATTGATAGAGATTGGTGCTATTCCTTGGTATTGATAGAGATTGGTGCTATTCCTTGGTATTGATAGAGATTGGTGCTATTCCTTGTTATTGATAGAGATTGGTGCTATTCCTTGGTATTGATAGAGATTGGTGCTATTCCTTTGTATTGATTGAATTTGGTGCTATTCCTTGGTATTGATAGGGATTTGTGCTAATCCATGGTATTGATATATATTCGTGCTATTCCTTGGTATTGATAGAGATTGGTGCTATTCCTTGGTATTGATAGAGATTCGTGCTATTCCTTGGTATTGGTAGAGATTGGTGCTATTCCTTGCTATTGATAGAGATTGGTGCTATTCCTTGTTATTGATAGAGATTTGTGCTATTCCTTCGTATTGATACACAGTAAGAAGTCTTACAACACCAGGTTAAAGTCCAACAGGTTTGTTTCAAACACGAGCTTTCGGAGCACGGCTCCTTCTTCAGGTGAATGGAAAGGCTTGTTCCAGAAATGTTTATATAGACACAGTCAGAGATGCCCCGGAATGCGAGCACCTGCAGGCAATCAAATCATCAAAGATGCAGAGAGAGAGGTAACTCCAGGTTAAAGAGGTGTGAATTGTCCCAAGCCAGTTCAGTCGGTAGGCCTCTGCAAGTCCAGGCTTGTTGGTGGGGGCCGAATGTAATGCGACATGAATCCCAGATCCCGGTTGAGTCCGCATTCATGCGTGCGGAACTTAGCTATAAGTTTTTGCTCAGCAATTTTGCGTTGTCGCGTCTCCTAAAGGCCTCCTTGTAGAATGCTGACCCGGAGATCAGAGGCTGAATGTCCTTGACTGCTGAAGTGTTCCCCAACTGGAAGGCGCTATACACCTTCCAGGTGCTATACACCAGATGCTATACACCAGATACATCGATGACATTTTTTTCCTTTGGACCCACGGCGAGACATCACTGAAACGACTACACGATGACATCAATAAGTTCCATCCCACCATCAAACTCACCATGGACTATTCTCCAAATTCAGTTCCATTCTTGGACACACTCGTCTCCATCAAGGACGGTCACCTCAGCACCTCGCTTTACCGCAAGCCCACAGATAATCTCACGATGCTCCACTTCTCCAGCTTTCACCCGAAACACATTAAAGAAGCCATCCCCTATGGACAAGCCCTCCGTATACACAGGATCTGCTCAGACAAGGAGGAGCGCAACAGACACCTACAGATGCTGAAAGATGCCCTCGTACGAACGGGATATGGCGCTCGACTCATTGATCGACAGTTCCACCGCGCCACAGCAAAAAACCGCACCGACCTCCTCAGAAGACAAACACGGCACACCACTGACAGAGTACCCTTCGTCGTCCAGTACTTTCCTGGGGCGGAGAAACTACGACATCTTCTTCGCAGCCTCCAACACATCATCAGCGAGGATGGACATCTTGCCAAGGTCATCCCCACACCCCCACTACTGGCCTTCAAACAACCGCGCAACCTCAAACAAACCATTGTTTGCAGCAAATTACCCAGCCTTCAGAACAGCAACCACAACACCACAAAACCCTGCCAGGGTAATCTCTGCAAGACATGCCAGATCATCGACATGGACACCACCATTACACGTGGAAACACCACCCACCAGGTACGCGGCGCATACTCGTGCGACTCGACCAATGTAGTCTACCTCATACGCTGCAGGAAAGGATGTCCCGAAGCGTGGTACATTGGCGAGACCATGCAGACACTGCGACAACGAATAAACGGGCATCGTGCGACTATCAACAGGCAGGACTGTTCCCTTCCAGTTGGGGAACACTTCAGCAGTCAAGGACATTCAGCCTCTGATCTCCGGGTCAGCATTCTACAAGGAGGCCTTCAGGAGACGCGACAACGCAAAATTGCTGAGCAAAAACTTATAGCTAAGTTCCGCACGCATGAATGCGGACTCAACCGGGATCTGGGATTCATGTCGCATTACATTCGGCCCCCACCAACAAGCCTGGACTTGCAGAGGCCTACCGACTGAACTGGCTTGGGACAATTCACACCTCTTTAACCTGGAGTTACCTCTCTCTCTGCATCTTTGATGATTTGATTGCCTGCAGGTGCTCGCATTCCGGGGCATCTCTGACTGTGTCTATATAAACATTTCTGGAACAAGCCTTTCCATTCACCTGAAGAAGGAGCCGTGCTCCGAAAGCTCGTGTTTGAAACAAACCTGTTGGACTTTAACCTGGTGTTGTAAGACTTCTTACTGTGCTCACCCCAGTCCAACGCCGGCATCTCCACATCATTCGTATTGATAGACATTGGTGTGATTTTTTGGTATTGGTATAGATTGGTGCTATTCTTTGGTATTGACAGAGATTGATGCTATTCCTTGGTATTGGTAGAGATTGATGCTATTCCTTGGTATTGGTAGAGATTGTTGCTATTCCTTCCTCTTGGTAGGGAATGGTGCTATTCTTTGGTATTGATAGACTTTGTTGCTATTCCTTGGTATTGATAGAGATTGATGGTATTCTTTGGCATTGATAGAAATTGATGCTATTCCTTTCTATTGATAAAGATTGGTGCTATTCTTTGGTAAGGATAGCGAGTAATGCTATTCCTTGGTATTGATAGAGATTGGTGCTATTCCTTGTTATTGATAGATATTGGTGCTATTCTTTGGTATAGATAGAGTTTGATGCTATTCCTTGGTATTGATAGAGATTGATGCTTTACTTTGGTATTGATAGAGATTGATGCTTTTCCTTGGTATTGATAGAGATTGGTGCTATTGCTTGGTATTGATAGAGATTGGTGCTATTCCTTGGTATCGATAGAGATTGGTGCTATTCATTGGTATTGATAGAGATTGGTGCTATTACTTGGTATTGATAGAGATTGGTGCTATTCCTTGGTATTTATAGAGCTTGGTTCCAATTCTTGGTATTGATAGAGATTGGTGCTATTCCTTGGTATTGATAGGGATTTGTGCTATTCCATGGTATTAAGTGAGATTGGTGCTATTCCTTGTTATTGATAGGGATTGGTGCTATTCCTTGGTATTGATAGGGATTGGTGCTATTCCTTGTTATTGATAGAGGTTGCTGCTATTCCTTTGTATTAATAGAGATTGATGGTATTCTTTGGTATTGATAGAGATTGGTGCTGTTCTTTGGTATTGATAGGGATTGATGCTATTCCTTTTCTATTGATTGAGATTTGTGCTATTCCTTGGTATTGATATAGATTGGTGCTATTCTTTGGTATTGATAGAGATTGGTGCTATTCCTTTGTATTTATAGAGATTGGTTCCAATTCTTGGTATTGATAGAGATTGGTGCTATTCCTTGGTATTGATCAAGATTGGTGCTATTCCTTGGTATTGATAGAGATTGATGGTATTCTGTGGTGTTGATAGATATTAATGCTATTCCTTGGTATTGATAGAGATTGGTGTTTTTCCTTGGTATTGACACAGATTGGGGCTATTCCTTGGTATGGATAGAGATTGGTGCTATTCCTTGGTATTGATAGAGATTGGTGCTATTCCTTGGTATGGATAGAGATTGGTGCTTTTCATTGGTATTGATTGAAATTATTGCAATTCCTTGGTATCGATTGAGATTGGTGCTATTCCTTGGTACTCATAGAGATTGATGCTATTCTTTGGAATTGATAGAGATTGGTGCGATTCCTTGCTATTGATAAAGATTGCTGCTATTCTTTGGTATTGATCGAGATTGATGCTATTCTTTGGTGTTGATAGAGATTCATGCTATTCCTTGGTATTGATAGAGATTGGTGCTATTCCTTGGTATTGATAGAGATTGGTGTGATTCCTTGGTATTGGTAGACATTGGTGCGATTCTTTGGTATTGACTGAGATTGATGCTATTCCTTGGTATTGATAGAGATTAATGCTATTTCTTGGTATTGGTAGAGATTGGTGCGATCCTTCCTCTTGATAGAGATTGGTGCTATTCTTTCGTATTGATAGAGTTTGCTGCTATTCCTTGGTATTGATAGAGATTGATGCTATTCTTTGGCATTGATAGAGATTGGTGCTATTCCTTGGTATTGATAGAGATTGGTGCTATTCCTTGGTATTGATAGAGATTCGTGCTATTCCTTGGTATTGGTAGAGATTGGTGCTATTCCTTGCTATTGATAGAGATTGGTGCTATTGCTTCCACTTGATAAAGATTGGTGCTATTCCTTTGTATTGATTGAGATTGATGCTATTCCTTTGTATTGATTGAATTTGGTGCTATTCCTTGGTATTGATAGGGATTTGTGCTAATCCATGGTATTGATATATATTCGTGCTATTCCTTGGTATTGATAGAGATTGGTGCTATTCCTTGGTATTGATAGAGATTGGTGCTATTCCTTGTTATTGATAGAGATTTGTGCTATTCCTTCGTATTGATAGACATTGGTGTGATTCCTTGGTATTGGTATAGATTGGTGCTATTCTTTGGTATTGACAGAGATTGATGCTATTCCTTGATATTGATCGAGCTTGATGCTATTCCTTGGTATTGGTAGAGATTGATGCTATTCCTTGGTATTGGTAGAGATTGGTGCTATTCCTTCCTCTTGATAGGGAATGGTGCTATTCTTTGGTATTGATAGACTTTGTTGCTATTCCTTGGTATTGATAGAGATTGATGGTATTCTTTGGCATTGATAGAAATTGATGCTATTCCTTTCTATTGATAAAGATTGGTGCTATTTTTTGGTAAGGATAGCGAGTAATGCTATTCCTTGGTATTGATAGAGATTGGTGCTATTCCTTGTTATTGATAGATATTGGTGCTATTCTTTGGTATTGATAGAGATTGATGCTATACTTTGGTATTGATAGAGATTGGTGCTATTCCTTGGTATTGATAGAGATTGGTGCTATTGCTTGGTATTGATAGAGATTGGTCCTATTCCTTGGTATCGATAGAGATTGGTGCTATTCATTGGTATTGATAGAGATTGGTGCTATTACTTGGTATTGATGGAGATTGGTGCTATTCCTCTGTATTGATAGAGATTGGTGCATTTCTTTGGTATTGATAGAAATTGTTTCTATTCCCTGGTATTGATAGGGAATGGTGCTATTCCTTGCTATTGATAGAGATTCATGCTATTTTTTGGTATTGATAGTGATTGGTTCTATTCCTTGGTATTGATAGAGATTGGTGCTATTCCTTGGTATTTATAGAGCTTGGTTCCAATTCTTGGTATTGATAGAGATTGGTGCTATTCCTTGGTATTGATAGGGATTTGTGCTATTCCATGGTATTAAGAGAGATTGGTGCTATTCCTTGTTATTGATAGGTGCTGGTGCTATTCTTTGGTATTGATAGAGATTGGTGCTATTCCTTGGTATTGATATAAATTGGTGCTATTATTTGGTATTGATAGAGATTGGTGATATTCCTTGGTATTGATAGAGATTGGTGCTATTCTGTGGTATTGATATAGATTGGTGCTATTCCTTGCTATTGATAGAGATTGATGCTATTCTTGGGTATTCATAGAGATTGATGCTATTCCTTGGTATTGATAGAGATTGATGCTATTCTTTGGTATTGATAGAGATTGATGCTATTCCTTGGTATTGATAGAGATTGATGCTATTCCTTGGTATTGATAGCGATTGGTGCTATTCCTTGGTATTGATAGGGATTGGTGTTTTTCCTTGGTATTGACACAGATTGGTGCTATTCCTTGGTATGGATAGAGATTGGTGCTATTCCTTGGTATTGATAGAGATTGGTGCTTTTCATTGGTATTGATTGAAATTATTGCTATTCCTTGGTATCGATTGAGATTGGTGCTATTCCTTGGTACTCATAGTGATTGATGCTATTCTTTGGAATTGATAGAGATTGGTGCGATTCCTTGCTATTGATAAAGATTGCTGCTATTCCTTGGTATTGATCGAGATTGATGCTATTCTTTGGTGTTGATAGAGATTCATGCTATTCCTTGGTATTGATAGAGATTGGTGCTATTCCTCGGTATTGATAGGGATTGGTGTGATTCCTTGGTATTGGTAGAGATTGGTGCGATTCTTTGGTATTGACTGAGATTGATGCTATTCCTTGGTATTGATAGAGATTAATGCTATTTCTTGGTATTGGTAGAGATTGGTGCGATCCTTCCTCTTGATAGGGATTGGTGCTATTGTTTCGTATTGATAGAGTTTGCTGCTATTCCTTGGTATTGATAGAGATTGATGCTATTCTTTGGCATTGATAGAGATTGGTGCTATTCCTTGGTATGGATAGAGATTAGTGCTATTCCTTGTTTTTGATAGAGATTGGTGCTATTCCTTGGTATTGATAGAGATTGATGCTATTCTTTGGTATTCATAGAGTTTGATGCTATCCCTTGGTATTGATAGAGATTGATGCTATTCTTTGGTATTCATAGAGATTGATGCTATTCCTTCGTATTGATAGCGATTGATTATATTCTTTGGTATTGATAAAGATTGGTACTATTTCTTGGTATTGATAGTGATTGATGCTATTCCTTGGTATTGATAGCTATTGGTGCTATTCCTTGGTATTTATAGAGATTGATGCTATTCTTTGGTATTGATAGAGATTGGTGCTATTCTTTGGTATTGATAGGGATTGATGCTATTCCTTTTCTATTGATTGAGATTCGTGCTATTCCTTGGTATTGATATAGATTGGTGCTATTCCTTGGTATTTATAGAGATTGGTTCCAATTCTTGGTATTGATAGAGATCGGTGCTATTCCTTGGTATTGATAGAGATTGATGCTATTCTGTGGTATTGATAGATATTGATGCTATTCCTTGGTATTGATAGAGATTGGTGTTTTTCCTTGGTATTAATAGAGATTGGTGCTATTCCTTGGTATTGATAGAGATTGATGCTATTCTGTGGTATTGATAGATATTGATGCTATTCCTTGGTATTGATAGAGATTGGTGTTTTTCCTTGGTATTAATAGAGATTGGTGCTATTCCTTGGTATTGATAGAGATTGATGCTATTCCTTGGTATTAATAGATATTTGTGCTATTCCTTGGTATGGATAGAGATTGGTGCTATTCCTTGTTATTGATAGAGATTGATGCTATTCCTTGGTATCGATTGAGATTGGTGCTATTCCTTGTTATTGATAGAGATTGGTGCTATTCCTTGTTATTGATAGAGATTGATGCTATTTCTTGGTATTGATAGAGATTGGTGCTATTCCTTTGTATTGATAGAAATTGATGCTATTCCTTGGTATCGATTGAGATTTGTGCTATTCCTTGGTACTCATAGAGATTGATGCTATTCTTTGGTATTGATAGAGATTGGTGCGATTCCTTGCTATTGATAAAGATTGCTGCTATTCCTTGGTTTTGATAGAGATTGATGCTATTCTTTGGTGTTGATAGAGATTGATGCTATTCCTTGGTATTGATAGAGATTGGTGCTATTCCTTGGTATTGATAGAGATTGGTCTGATTCCTTGGTATTGGTAGAGATTGGTGCTATTCTTTGGTATTGACAGAGATTGATGCTATTCCTTGGTATTGATAGAGATTAATGCTATATCTTGGTATTGGTAGAGATTGGTGCAATTCCTTGGTATTGATAGAGATTGATGCTATTCCTTGGTATTGATAGAGATTGGTGCGATTCCTTGCTATTGATAACGATTGCTGCTTTTCCTTCGTATTGATAGAAATTGGTGCGATTCCTTGCTATTGATAAAGATTGGTGCTGTTCCTTGGTATTGATAGAGATTCATGCTATTCCTTTGTATTGATAGGGATTGGTTCTATTCCTTGGTTTTGATAGAGATTGGTTCTATTCCTTAGTACTGATTGAGATTGATGCAATTCCCTAGTGTCAAAAGGGATTGGTGCTATTCCTCGGTATTGATAGAGATGAAACGAAAATGAAAATCGCCTATTTTGACGAGAAGGCTTCAATGAAGTTACTGTGAAAAGCCCCTAGTTGCCACATTCCACCACCTGTTCGGGGAGGCTGGTATGGGAATTGAACCATGCTGCTGGCCTGCCTTGATTTGCTTTCAAAGCCCCTCGAGCCTGCTCCACCATTCAATGAGATCATGGCTGATCTTTTGTGGACTCAGCTCCACTTTCCGGCCCAAAGACCATATCCCTTACTCCCTTTATTCTTCAAAAAACTATCTATCTTTATCTTAAAAACATTTAATGAAGGAGCCTCTACTGCTTCACTAGGCAAGGAATTCCATAGATTCACAACCCTTTGGGTGAAGAAGTTCCTCCTAAACTCAGTCCTAAATCTACTTCCCCTTATTTTGAGGCTATGTCCCCTAGTTCTGATGTCACCCTCAAGTGGAAACAACTTGCCCGCATCTATCCTATCTATTGCCTTCATAATTTTATATATCACGATAAGATCCCCCCTCATCCTTCTAAATTCCAACGAGTGCAGTCCAAGTCTACTCAACCTCTCCTCGTAATCCAACCCCTTCAGCTCTGGGATTAACCTAGTGAATCTCCTCTGCACACCCTCCAGCGCCAGTGCGTCCTTTCTCAAGTAAGGAGACCAAAACTGAACACAATACTCCAGGTGTGGCCTCACTAACACCGTATACAATTTCAGCATAACCTCCCTAGTCTTAAACTCCATCCCTCTAGCAATGAAGGACAAAATTCCATTTGCCTTCTTAATCACCTGTTGCACCTGTAAACCAACTTTTTGCGACTAATGCACTCGCGCACCCAGGTCTCTCTGCACAGCGGCATGCTTTAATATTTTATCATTTAAATAATAATCCCTTTTGCTGTTATTCCTACCAAAATGGATAACCTCACATTTGACAACATTGTATTCCAACTGCCAGACCCTAGCCCATTCACTTAACCCATCCAAATCCCTCTGCAGACTTCCAGTATCCTCTGCACTTTTCGCTTTATCTCTCATCTTAGTGTCATCTGCAAACATGATCACATTGCCCTTGGTCCCCAACTCCAAATCATCTATGTAAATTGTGAACAATTGTGGGCCCAACACGGATCCCTGAGGAACACCACTAGCTACTGATTGCCAACCAGAGAAACACCCATTAATCTGCACTCCTTGTTTTATATTAATTAACCAATCCTCTATCCATGCTACTACTTTACCCTTAATGCCATGCATCTTTATCTTATGCAGCAACCTTTTGTGTGGCACCTTGTCAAAGGCTTTCTGGAAATCCAGATATACCACATCCATTGGCTCCCCGTTATCTACTGCACTGGTAATGTCCACAAAAAATTCCACTAAATTAGTTAGGCACGACCTGCCCTTTATGAACCTATGCTGCGTCTGCCCAATGGGACAATTTCTATCCAGATGCCTCGCTATTTCTTCCTTGATGATAGATTCCAGCATCTTCCCTACTACTGAAGTTAAGCTCACTGGAATACAATTCCCTGCTCTCTGCCTACCTCCTTTTTTAAACAGTGGTGTCACGTTTGCTAATTTCCAATCCACCAGGACCACCCCAGAGTCTAGTAAATTTTGGTAAATTATCACTAGTGCATTTGCAATTTCCCTAGCCATCTCTTTTAGCACTCTGGGATGCATTCCATCAGGGCCAGGAGACTTGTCTACCTTTAGCCCCATTAGCTTGCCCATCACTACATCCTTTGTGATAACAATCATCTCAAGGTCATCACCTGTCATATCCTCATTTCTATCAGTCACTGGCATGTTATTTGTGTCTTCCACTGTGAAGACCGACCCAAAAAACCTGTTCAGTTCCTCAGCGATTTCCTCATCTCCCATTATTAAAACTCCCTTCTCATCCTCTAAAGGACCAATATTTACCTTAGCCACTCTTTTTTACTTTATATATTTGTAGAAACTTTTACTATCTGTTTTTATATTCTGAGCAAGTTTACTCTCATAATCTATCTTACTTTTCTTTATAGGTTTTTTAGTAGCTTTCTGTTGCCCCCTAAAGATTTCCCAGTCCTCTAGTCTCCCACCAATCTTTGCCATTTTGTATGCTTTTTCCTTCAATTTGATACTCTCCCTTATTTCCTTAGATATCCACGGTCGATTTTCCCTTTTTCTACCGTCCTTCCTTTTTGTTGGTATAAACCTTTGCTGAGCTCTGTGAAAAATTGCTTGGAAGGTTCTCCACTGTTCCTCAACTGTTCCACCATAAAGTCTTTGCTCCCAGTCTACCTTCGCTAGTTCTTCTCTCTTCCCATTGTAATCTCCTTTGTTTAAACACAAAACACTAGTATTTGATTTTACCTTCTCACCCTCCATCTGTATTTTAAATTCCACCATATTGTGATCGCTCCTTCCGAGAGGATCCCTAACTATGAGATCATGAATCAATCCTGTCTCATTACACAGGACAAGTACTAGGACCGCTTGTTCCCTCATAGGTTCCATTACATACTGTTCTAGGAAACTATCGCAGATACATTCTATAAACTCCTCCTCAAGGCTGCCTTGAACGACCTGGTTAAACCAATCGACATTTAGATTCAAATCCCCCATGATAACTGCTGTACCATTTCTACATGCATCAGTTATTTCTTTGTTTATTGCCTGCCCCACCATAACGTTACTATTTGGTGGCCTATAGACTACTCCTATCAGTGACTTTTTCGCCTTACTATTCCTGATTTCCACCCAAATGGATTCAACCTTGTCCTCCATAGCACCGATGTCATCCCTTACTATTGCCCAGATGTCATCCTTAAATATCAGAGCTACACCACCTCCCTTACCATCCACTCTGTCCTTCCGAATAGTTTGATACCCTTGGATATTTAACTCCCAGTCGTGACCGTCCTTTAACCATGTTTCCGTAATGGCCACTAAATCATAGCCATTCACGATGATTTGCACCATCAACTCAATTACTTTATTCCGAATACTACGAGCATTCAGGTAAAGTACACTTATGTTGTTTTTTTTACCTCTGTTTTGAATCTTAACATCTCCAGTTTTATTCCTTTTAGTATCACTGGACCTATTCACTGAGCTCCCCTCAGTCACTGTACCTTGTACTGTCGCCCTTTTTGATTTTTGACTGTGGCTTCTCTGCCTTGCACTTTTCCCTTTACTGCCTTTTGCTTCTGTCCCTGTTTTACTACCTTCCAACTTCCTGGTTGCTGTTCCTTCTTAATCACCTGAGTATTCCATGGCATTTCTTGGTACTTCATCTGAGGAAGGAGCAGTGCTCTGAAAGCTAGTGATTTCTACACCATTACATCTGCAGATCACAATGAATGTGCACCATCCAATGGCCTGATGGCTATTTGCAGCCTTTTCCCAGAAGTATCCCGAGATCCTATCTTCAGTCTGCCCTGAGCTGGTGTATCTCTGTCTAACGAATGGTCCAAGCTTTTAACACCTCACCGCAGGTAAGCGGGTTCGGGTCCGGGGAGGGGGGGGGGGGGGGGGGAGGGGGGGGGGGAATTCCAGAGGTTACCGCCGCAGCATCTGACAGCCTTTGATAGCTAATGGTGGAGTGATTAAAACAGGAGATGTGCAAGAGACCAGAAGTTTGCAGGTAACTTGAAGGGCTGGAGGGAGGTTACAGAGATGAGACCGGAGGAGGACCTGAAAACATGGATGAAAATATAAAAGTTGAGGCGATCCTCAAGCAGGAACCAATGTCAGGCAGCGAGGAGAGGGATGATGGGTGATGAGTGTTAATGCAAGTGGCTGAGTTTTGGATGGGTCCGAGTGTAATAACCCTCAGGAGATCCACGGGTGGCCCAATTGATCTCACCCTGGGGCTCATGGATAACCTGCTCCCCTGCCGATGGGTGGAGGTCTATCAGCTGGGGCGCATGGAATTAATCCTTAAAAGGCTAATTATAACAATATTAGGCGGGAACTGAAAGACCGAGATTGGGGGTGGTTAGAGGGTAAATCAACATCTGATATGTGGGAGGCTTTCAAGTGTCAGTTGAAAGGAATTCAGGACAGGCATGTTCCTGTGAGGAAGAAGGATAAATACGGCAAATTTCAGGAACCTTGGATAACGAGAGATAGTGTTGGCCTCGTCAAAAAGAAAAAGGAGGCATTTGTCAGGGCTAGAAGGCTTGGAACAGACGAAGCCTGTGTGGAATATAAGGAAAGTAGGAAGGATCAGTGCTGGGACCTTTGCTGTTTGTAGTGTATATAAATAATTTGGAGGAAAATGTAACTGGTCTGATTAGTAAGTTTGCAGACGACATCAAGGTTGGTGGAATTGCGGATAGCGATGAGGATTGTCAGAGGATACAGCAGGATTTAGATCGTTTGGAGACTTGGGCGGAGAGATGGCAGATGGAGTTTAATCCGGACAAATGTGAGGTAATGTATTTTGGAAGGTCTAATGCAGGTAGGGAATATACAGTGAATGGTAGAACCCTCAATAATATTGACAGGCAGAGGGATCTAGGTGTACAGGTCCACCGGTCACTGAAAGGGGCAACACAGGTGGAGAAGGTCGTCAAGAAGGCATATGGCATTCTTGCCTTCATTGGCCGGGGCATTGAGTATAAGAATGGGCAAGTCATGTTGCAGCTGTATAGAACCTTAGTTAGGCCACACTTGGAGTATAGTGTTCAATTCTGGTCACCACACTACCAGAAGGATGTGGAGGCTTTAGAGAGGGTGCAGAAGAGATTTACCAGGATGTTGTCTGGTATGGAGGGCATTAGCTATGAGGAGCGTTTGAATAAACTCAGTTTGTTCTCACTGGAACTATGGAGGTTGAGGGGCGGCCTGATAGAGGTCTACAAAATTATGAGAGGCATAGACAGAGTGGATAGTCAGAGGCTCTTCCCCAGGGTAGAGGGGTCAATTACTAGGGGGCATAGGTTTAAGGTGAAAGGGGCAAGGTTTAGAGTAGATGTACTGTCATAATATACACCAGTATATCATGGTGCAGACACACACTGATGGACACACACAGGAACCAATCAACATGTACAAACACGGCAGCCAATCATCAGTTAGAATACACACACTATAAAGGCAGAGGGCACCACGGTTCCCACTCATTCTAGGTGCTGCCTCTGAGTGTAACAAGAACTCATCCAGCCCAGCACAGACTTACAACACGTGCTGAGAGAATCAACTGGTTCGGACAAGGCTTAGGTCTAGTTTAAGTTAGCATCATTTAGACCCACAGTCATCGTGTGTTAGTTAGTTAGAAGTAGTTAATAAAATTGAGTTGAACTTTCATCAGTGTTGGAAGTGTCTGTTCATCTCTCAAGTCTACACTAGCCAACACTTCATGTGTGAGGCAAGTGTTTTACACAGAGGGTAGTGGGTGCCTGGAACCCGCTGCCGATGGAGGTGATGGAAGCAGGGACGATAGTGACATTTAAGGGGCATCTTGACAATACATGAATAGGATGGGAATAGAGGGATACAGACCCAGTAAGTGTAGAAGATTGTAGTTTAGTCGGGTAGCATGGTCGGCATGGGCTTGGAGGGCCGAAGGACCTGTTCCTGTGCTGTACTTTTCTTTGTTCCTTGTTCTTTGTTAAGCCGCCCACATTGGGATCGGCATGATCGGCCGTCCCAATTCCCTCCTTTTGGCTTACCGAGGCCTCACTGGAGAAATATATAACCACCTCATCATAGGACAGATCCATCACAAGTCTTACAAGATAGTCACATGAACGAGCCAGCTGGACAGTTTGCTTATTGCACAGTAAAACATTTATCTTTCTCTCTCGCTCTCTCTCTCTCTCTCTCCCTGTTCCTTCTTAAATCTGTTTCCTTATCACTATCTGTGTCACTGCCATGCCCTAGCACGCTCTCTCTCTCCATCTTCACTTTCTGTCTGTATCGTCCCTTGTGTCCCTCTTTTCTCTGCAGCTGTCTCTCTCACTCTCCCTCCCATTCTCTGTCGCTCTCTCTCTGACATTTTGTGTGTGTCTCTCTCTCTCTCTCTGAGTCGGCTAGTTGGGATCGAGCAGCTGGTTACAAACAGGAAGAGGTTTGTCCACCGCAGGAAATTGTGCATTTCTGTGTTGCTTCTTCTGTCTCTTCCTATCTCCCTGAGAGTCTTGCAAAATCTAACAGATTCTTATCACAAATTCCTGGCATGTTCAACCAATATTTGAGGCTGAGGGAAATGATAGTGTGGGAAGTTACAGTGAGAGTGACAATTATTCACCCCATCAACACCATTGCTGCAGCCGAGGGCTGAGAGATTGCACTTGTAACACCAGTTAATGTCCTTGAATCACAGAAATTCCAGATTGTGTCTTTGGGTCTTTCATTTTTCACCTCCTGATATTCTTCTTACCATTATCCACCCTATGCAGACTCAGGTCATTCCCTGCTAACTCACCCAACGGACTGTGGTTGCTACTAGTTGCCACAGCAGGTTCTTTGACCACAGGGCTTACCACCTAATCTCCAATCACATTGGATGTTCTTATTCAGACACCAGCAGCAGGTTCTCAAAGTTTATCATCTGTAATCGCCTCTGAAGCTATATCTCCTTTCCAAAACACTCTGACTCTCAGCCACCACTCTTTCCCTTCACCCATACATTGCTGGGTAAGCCATCAGGTGACTGGGCCTACAGCCTAGAGGTGCCCATTTAAAAGTCTCCACTAATCTCCTTGCCCCTGCGGTGAATTATTACGGTAAACCATTCACCACTGTGTAATATTGTACTATGTTGTTGCCCTTGTGGGTTCCACCTATAGACCATTGTATTACATTACATCGCATTGCATCATGTTGGTGCTCTTGTGGGCTCCGCCCCTGGCTCCGCCCCTCGGAGGAGGTATATAGATCTGCTGCCTTGCAGGTGGCTCTCAGTACAGAGGCAGGCACTGTTCTATCTGATTAAAACCACTGTTCACTGCAACTCTCCGTCTCGTGTAAATTGATGGTCGCATCAATTTAATCAGCTACAACATCACGATGGAAGCAGCCCTCAAACCTGACCGGCCTGAACTCGACCCACAGGCTGCTAAAGCCAAAGGGATTTTTTTTGCACTGGCGCTGCTGTTTTGAGGCCGACCTCACCGCCTCCTCCTCGCCTTCCGTCACCGACAAACAGAAACTGAGCCTCCTCCGCGCCTGGGTGAGCCACAGAATCTCTGTGCAGATCGAGGAAGCGACCACGTACGCAGACGTGGTCGCGATCCTGAAAAGGCAATACGTGAGGCCGGTGAACAAAGTGTTCACGCGGCATCTCCTCACCACTCACCGCCAATACCCCGGGGAATCGCTGGAGGAATACCTACGTGACCTGAAAGTACTGCCGCGAAGCTGCAACTACAAGGCCGTCATGGCCTCACAACACATGGAATTCACCATCCAGGACACCTATGTGGCTGGAGTCCGGTCCAACTACGCCAGACAGCACCTGCTCGGGAAGTGCGCCCTCAATCTAGAAGAGACGGTAAAACTATCCACCTCCCTAGAAATAGCGTTCCAGAGCCTCAACGCTTTCCCTTCCGACCACGCGACCCCCTCATGGACACCTGACCAGATGGTGCCCCAGGCCTGTGCCGCGCAGCCGCCTGTCCAACCCGGGGGGCTGCACTAGCACCCCAGGCAGCGCTGCCCGGCTCGGAACGCGACCTGTAGCGACTGCGGCAAGAAAGGACACTTTGCCAAAGTTTACCTGGCCAGGTCCAAAACCTCTAAATCAGAGGCTCGACTCTCAGACTCACAGGCCCGCAGACCCCTGCAGCGTGGCTACGTGCCTGCATGCTCCGTCCCCTCCGGACGCGTCATCTGCCCGTGGGGGCAGCCATCTTTGACTCGACCCAACACGTGCGACTCATGGCGGCCGTCATCTTGGCCGTCATCTTCATTGCCGCCCGACATGTGCGACCAACTTGGGACCACCCCACAACCTCCGACCACGCCGGCTACCCGCAACTCGGCGAGGTCACCCTCGACCAGTCAAAAAACTAAATGAAAATCGCTTATTGTCACAAGTCGGCTGCAAATGAAGTTAATGTGAAAAGCCCCTAGTCGCCACATTCCGGCGCCTGTTCAGGAAGGCTGGTACGGGAATTGAACCGTGCTGCTGGTCTGTCTTGGTCTGCTTTAAAAGCCAGCGATTTAGCCCAGTGTGCTAAACCAGCCCTAACCACTGTTAACTTCAACTCTCCGTCCCATGTGAATTGATGGTTGCATCAGCCCCAAAACCAATGCACCATCTAAAAATGTTTGTCACACGCGGTCGATAAATTTTATCGGCATGGCTTCTTTTTTCACCGCCACATTTAACAAAATAACTTAAAGGCATCGTCTTGTGCCTGGCTCGCACGAGAACTCATAGGTCACCATGCAGCCTAGTGGTCAGGCAGTTTAGAGGAAACCTTGTGTGAAAACCATTACTTTTTTTAAAAAATTTAGATTACCCAATTATGTTTTCCAATTAAGGGGCAATTTAGCGTGGCCAATCCACCTACTCTGCACATTTTTGGGTTATGGGGGCGAAACCCACGCAGACACGGGGAGAATGTGCAAACTCCACACGGACAGTGACCCAGAGCCGGGATCGAACCTGGGACCTCAGCGCCGTGAGACGGTTGTGCTAACCACAAGGCCACAGTGCTGCCCTGAAAACCATTACTTAAACCAAATTTTTCATCAGCCCTTCTCATAACTCCTTCCTGGAGAGAGGCAGATAGACATGGAGTGAGTGTCAGAGAGAGCGGGAGTGACAGTGTCAGAGAGAGCGAGAGAGATAGAGACAAAGCGAGAAAGAGTGGGAGACAAAGAGAGATACACAAATGCACAAAGCATAGAAAGAGACAAGAACAGGGGGTGCAGGAAAGAGACAGCGAGAGAGAGAGAGAGAGAGAGTGAGAGGGACAGTTTGGGAAATTCGATAAGGCCTGAACGCGAGTGTGAAGATTATGATGCATGATTAAACTGCTCCTGTTGCTTCTGATGCAGTGTGCAAACTTTGTACTGCCCTGCTGATTCACATGATTGCGGCATGTGCTAGCACAAAGTGAAGTGTTTAGTGACAGGTCTCAGCAAGGGTATAAAATGGGGAGAGGACAGCACAAATTCAAGATAGTCTGCTCAACTGAAGTGCTGTTGGAACCGCATTAATTCAGGCAACAGAGAATATTCCATAACAGTCCCGACTTGTGCCTTGTAGATTATGGACAGGCTTTAGAAAGTGAAGTGAATGGCAGAATTCTGCACTGCAAAATTCTCAGCCACTAACCTCTCCATATAGCCAAAACATTTATATGCCAGTTCAGTTGCTGTTCGACTCCCCAGTTATATATCAGAGAATACACCCTGCTGCTGGAACGTCACGTCATCTGTAGTGACATCAGCAGAGTCAGCGGCCTACAGTTCTCCATCTTAGATTGTATGAGCAACATCTAATGAAACCTCTCATCATGTTTGTAAGAAATCGTTGTGTGTGCCACCTCCATAACTTTTCTCATTGCGGCACAGCGAGAGCATAACAAAAGAGAAAGCTGGTGACAAGGATTGAGGCAAGGAAAAGGAATTGCTAAAAAGAAAAATCGTCGACAAGAAAAGTGGAGTTTTCTTGAGCAGGGAAAAGATTCTCAGTACTGGACTCGCACAGCAAGCAAAGCAAAAACCTCCCATGTTAAAGGTTTCCAATACAAATGGAACCCAACCATGAGTAAGAAGAACAAGGGTCCAAAGGTTTGCTTGCTGCTGAAGTGGGTAGAGTCATAAAGTCATTGGGGTCGACAGCACAGAAAAGGCCCTTCAGCCCTCATGTACCATGTACCATTGTGGAGAAAGAAGGGGGGGGGTGTAAGTGGGAGACAGAGGGGGGGGGGGGGGGGGGGGGTCCGAGAACTGGTGGTATGAGCAGCGAAAATCGATAGGGGTGAGCTGCCCACTGGCTCGTGGCAAAACAATACTACTACTACTAACAACAGAATAACACAAAAATGTCCAAAAAAGTCCCATGGCCGCATTAGATGGAGACGATCAGCCTGTCGGGTGCCCGTGGTGATCTGGAGGACCGTCGCAGTGGAGCTGGTGATGTCGGGCCGATGGTCGTCCTTGCCTCCGGGAGCGTTAGTCATAGATGTGTCTCCGTACCCCGGGCCGGAGGTGGAGACGCTGTAATCGGGGGAGAGGGGGCATGTGCGCTGGGTCGTGGGGGTGCAGGGGGCGCTGGGGGGAATTGGGGTTGGGGGGGTGTTGATGTAGGGGGAGAAGGCCGCATGCCGGCGGGTGCCAGGTCCCGGAGCGAGACCGTATCCTGCCGACCGTCGGGATACTCCACGTACGCATACTGCGGGTTGGCGTGGAGTAACTGGACTTGCTCAACCAACGGATCGGACTTGTGCACCCGCACATGCTTCCAGAGCAAGATAGGCCCGGGAGTCGCCAGCCAGGTCGGGAGAGGGGATCCTGAGGACGACTTCCTGGGGAAAACAAGAAGACGTTCATGAGGTGTTTGATTAGTGGTAGTACAGAGGAGAGACCGGATTGAATGCAGGGCGTCGGGAATGACTTCTTGCCAATGGGGAATAGGGAGATCTCTGGACCGTAGGGCCAGCAGGATGGTCTTCCAAATGGTGCCATTCTCCCGCTCGACCTGACCGTTACCCCGGGGGTTATAACTGGTCGTCCTGCGAGAGGCTATGCCCCTGCTGAGCAGGAACTGACGCAGTTCTTCACTCATAAAAGAGGACCCCCGGTCGCTGTGGATGTACGCGGGGTAACCGAACAGGGAGAAGATGGATAGGAGGGCCTTTATGACGGTTGTTGTGGTCATGTTGGGACAGGGAATGGCGAAAGGGAATCGAGAGTATTCGTCGATAACACTCAAGAAATACGTGTTACGGTTGTTGGAGGGGAGGGGACTCTTGAAGTCTATACTGAGACGTTCAAAGGGGTGGGATGCCTTGATCAGGCGCGCTCGTTCGGGGAGGTAGAAGTGCGGTTTGCACTCGGCGCAGACGTTGCAGTCCCTAGTGACCGTCCTGACTTCCTCGACGGAGTAGGGCAGGTTGCGTATCTTAATAAAATGGTAGAAACGGGTGACCCCTGGATGACAGAGGTCCGTGTGGAAGGAGCGGAGGCGGTCAATCTGTGCGCTGGCGCAGGTACCGCGGGATAGGGCATCGGAAGGCTCATTGAGCTTCCCAGGACGATACAAGATATCATAGTTGTACGTGGACAACTCGATCCGCCACCGCAAGATCTTGTCGTTCTTGATCTTGCCCCTCTGTGCATTGTCAAACATGAAAGCTACTGACCGTTGGTCTGTGAAGAGGGTAAACCTCCTGCCGGCCAGATAGTGCCTCCAGTATCGCACAGCTTCGACTATGGCCTGTGCCTCCTTTTCCACCGAGGAATGGCGGATTTCGGAAGCGTGGAGGGTTCGTGAGAAGAAGGCCACGGGTCTGCCCGCTTGGTTCAGGGTGGCCCCCAGAGCTACGTCAGACGCGTCGCTCTCGACCTGGAATGGGAGGGACTCGTCGATAGCATGCATCGTGGCCTTTGCGATATCCGCTTTGATGGGCCTCCATCGACAGGGGAAAGGAGGTGGACTGGATGAGGGGGCGGGCTTTGTCGGCGTAGTTGGGGACCCACTGGGCGTAATAGGAGAAGAAGCCCAGGCAGCGTTTGAGGGAGTTGGGGAGAGGAAGTTCCATCAGGGGGCGCATGCGTTCGGGATCGGGGCCTATCACTCCGTTACGCACTACGTAGCCAAGGATGGCTAGACGGTCGGTGCTAAACACGCACTTATCCTTATTGTAGGTTAAATTAAGGAGTTTTGCAGTTCGGAGGAATTTTTGGAGGTTGATGTCGTGGACCTGCTGGTCGTGGCCGCAGATGGTGACGTTATCGAGATACGGGAAGGTAGCCCGTAACCCATACTTGTCGACCATTCGGTCCATCTCCCGTTGGAAGACCGAGACCCCATTTGTGACACCGAATGGAACCCTGAGGAGGTGGTCGAGGCTCCCATCTGCCTCAAACGCGGTGTACCTTCGGTCACTCGCTCGGATGGGGAGCTGGTGGTAGGCGGACTTAAGGTCCACCGTGGAGAAGACTTTGTACTTCGCGATCCTGTTAACCAGGTCGGAAATATGGGGGAGAGGGTACGCGTCCAGCTGCGTAAACCTGTTGATGGTCTGACTGTAATCGATGACCATCCGGTTTTTCTCCCCAGTCCGAACTACCAGCATTTGGGCTTGCCAGGGACTGTTGCTGGCCTCGATAACTCCTTCCTTAAGGAGCCTCTGGACCTCGGACCCGATGAAGGTCCGGTCCTGGGCACTGTATCGTCTGCTACAATCTGGGGTGAGATTAGCAAACAAGGAAGGGGGGTCCACTTTGAGGGACGCGAGGCTGCAAACAGTAAGAGGAGGAATAGGGCCGCTGAATTGAAAAGTTAAGCTCTGCAGGTTGCACTGGAAATCCAGGCCCAAGAGTGCCGGAGCGCATAGACGGGGGAGAATGAGCAGTTTGAAATTTTTGAAAACCCTCCCCTGGACCGTGAGGTCCGCTATGCAGCACCCGGTGATTTGGACGGAGTGCGAACCTGAGGCAAATTCAATTTTATGTTTAACTGGATGGATGGGGAGCGCGCAGCGTCTTACCGTGTCGGGGTGGACGAAACTTTCCGTGCTCCCGGAGTCCAGCAGGCACCTCGTTTTGTGTCCGTTGAGCTGAACCGTCGTTGTAGTCTTGGCGAGCGAGCGTGGTTGCGACTGGTCGAGTTTGATGGAAGCCTGTCGTGGTGAGAGTTCCAGATCGTCCTCAGTGTCAGAGTAATCACTTGCAGGGCCTTCCGTGTTGGCCCAAGATGGTGGCGCCCAGGACCCGCACGTGGAGCCGGGGCCCCCAGATGGCGGCACCTATGGCCAGCACATGGCGTCCGGGGCCCAAGATGGCGGCACCCGTGGAAGCCTCGTGGCGGCTGGGTGTCAGCGGCGTCCGCGGGCCGGTCTGCGCAGCTGGGGGCGCGGGTTGGGAGGACCGTGGGGCCGTTGCGGGAGGTGGGCCAGAGAGGTTGGTGCGCGGCGTGGGGGGTGATCCGCGGTCGCTGCGTAGGACAGTAGTGGCCATTCTTCCCGCAGCTCTTACACAGAGCGGAGCGGGCCGGGCAGCACGGGCGGGGGCGCTTTGAGAGGCCACAGAAATAGCAACGGGGCCCCGCTAGTTTGTCAGAGCGACTCACGGCGCAGGCTTGGGGGGGGGGGGGGGTCGGGGTCCACGGAGGATGGGGTGGCGCGTGCCATGAAGTCCAGGGGGTTGCTGCGCGGCCGGGGCGTATGCGTGGGCGTTCAGGTGACCAACCTCCAGGGAGGTTGCCAGAGTCCGTGCCTCAGCTAGGCTGAGGGTGTTCTTCTCCAGCAATCGTTGACGGATAGAAGGGGACTGCATGTCAGCAACGTAAGCGTCTCTGATTAGAAGTTCCATGTGCTCCGTCTCCGAAACTTGGAGACATGCGCAGGTTCTCCCTAGAGCTGTGAGGGCCTGGTAAAACTCGTCGATTGACTCACCAGGGAACTGTTGTCTGGTCGTCAGGAGATGCCGTGCGTAAACTTCGTTGACCGTCCGGAGAAAGTGTCCTTTGAGAATCTCCATGGCCGCATCAAAATTGCCTTCGTCTTCGATCATTGCGTAGACCGATGTGCCCACGCACGAGTGGAGGATGTGGAGTTTCTGCTCCTTGGTGGGCTTGCCGGCTGCAGTTGTCAGGTAACTGTTGAAACACGCCTGCCAGTGTTTAAAGATTGCAGACGCATTTGCAGCATGCGGGCTGGTGTGGAGGCAGTCAGGCTTGATGCGAAGCTCCATTCCAAAATTCTAGCTGATTAAATTGATGTACCATCAATTCGACTCAAGACACATTTAGGATCCGAACTGTGGCTTTAATCAGCTAGTTGTTAGCCCGGTGGTCGACTACAGAGAATGGCCAACCGCCGGGAATCCTGGGTACTTATACCCCGCCTCGGAGGCGGGGCCTACATTCCTCTTGACCAATTGGAGAGCAGTCACATGACTAGTCCCAACCAATAGGACGAGAGGCACATGACCAGCCAGAGCCAATGGGAAGCCAGTGCTCTGCACCAATGGCAGTGCTCATATCCATACCACCACAAGCCCATCACATCTGCACCAATTAAAAACAAATGCCTAACCATTCTAATACCAGGGCCCATAGCCCTGTCTGCCCTGGGATGCAAGTGCACATCGAAATTCTTCTTAATTGTTATGAGGGTCTCTGCCCCCACCACCCGTTCAGGCAACGAGTTCCAGACTCCCACCATCCTCTGGTTAAAATGTTTACCCTCACATCCCCTCTAAACCTCCTGCCCATGACCTAACATCTATCCTCTTGGTCATTGATTCCTCTACCAAGGGGAAATGTTTCTTCCTGTCTACTCTATCTATGGCCTTCATAATTTTATACATCTCAATCATGTTCCCCCTCAGTCTTCTCTGCTCCAATTGCCTTCCATCCAGTCAATAGCCTGGTAAACCCTTTCCAGTGCTATCACATCCCTCCTATAACGTGAATTCCAAAACTGCGCACAATATGTTAACTATGGCCTAACAAACGTTTTATACAGTTCCAACATAATTTCCCTGCTCTTGAACTCTATGCCTCGGCTAATATAGGCAAGTTTACAATGTGCCTTTTTAACCTTAAGGGACCAGTGTACATGCACACCAAGGTCCCTCTGATCCTTGATGCTTCCCATGGTTTTGCCGTTTATCATGTATTCCCTTGCATTGTTTGTCCTGCCTAAGTGCATCACCTCACACTTATCTGGATTGAATTCCATTAACCACTGATCAGCCCATCTATATCCTCCTATAATCTAAGGATAACCTCCTCATCAGCCTCCCCGTATCAACCTTCCCGTATCAGCCTCCCCGGACAGGCGCCGGAATGTGGCGACTAGGGGCTTTTCACAGTAACTTCATTTGAAGTCTACTTGTGACAAAAAGCGATTTTCATTTCATTTCACTATTTACCACCCCTCCAATTTTCACATCATCCGCAATCCTATCCTCCTACATTCAAGTCTAAATCATTTCTATAAACCACGTACAGCAAGGGCCCCAACATTGATCCCTATGGGACCCCACTGGACCCCATTCAGATAAACACCCCTCGACCATCACAGAGAGACACAGATATAAATACCTTACCTTCCCAGACTGCACTCCAGATTTCTCCTGCTTAACTCAGCTCCCGATGTGAAGGACTTGCCTGCCTTACCTCCTACTCACCATTCAGCTCCCGCCCTTGTAGCAGGGCAAGGCCACTCCCTGGAAATTTGTGTCACAAATCCAGGGATAAAAGGCACCTCCTCCCACCCAGCCTCGAATTCCCACCGAGCTTCAAATTCCCAAACTCACTCTGCGATGTGCCTCACTTTGGATTTGTCTTCCCTATGTCACTGGGAGTGCTCACTCACACGAGGAGTACTCACTGCTGAACCTTCTCTCAAGATCACACTTCCCTCCCCCCTGCCACGTTAGTTTAAACTCGCCCCAACAGCACATCTCCCTGCAAGGACACTGTTCAGGAGCAGCCTATCCGCCTAGTACAGTTCCTACAGTCCCCAAAAACAGTCCCAATGTCCCAGAAATCTAAAACCCTCCCTCCTGCACCATCTCTCCAGCCACACATTCACTGGACAAACCTCTTCTTTCTATACTCACTAGCACAGGGCATTGGAAGTAATTCAGAGATTACCTCCTTCTGATCCTGTTTTTGAATCTACTTCCAAGCTCGCTCAATTCTGCTAACAGGACCTCATCCCTTTTTCTGCCTATACCGTTGGTACCAATGTGTACCACAACATCTGTCTGTTTTCCCTCCCCCTTGAGAATACTCTGCAGCATTCAGTGACATCCCTGACCCTGGCAACAGGGAGGCAATGTACCATCCTGGAGTCTCTTTTGTAGCCACAGTGTGGTGAATGTATTACGGCAACCATTCACCACTGTATTGCATTGTACTATGTTGTTGCCCTTGTGGGCTCCACCTATGGACCATTGTATAGTATTACACCACATTGTATCATGTTGGTGCCCCTGTGGGCTCCGCCTCTGGCTCCACCCCCCTGGAGGAGGTATATAGAGCTGCTGCCCTGCAGGCAGCTCTCAGTGCAGAGCAGTCGCAGACAGGCACAGTTCTAGCTGATTAAAATCACTGTTCACTTCAACTCTCCGTCTCATGTGAATTGATGGTCGCATCAATTTAATCAGCTACATAGTCGCGATCCTGAAAAGGCAATACGTGAGGCCGGTGAACGAAGTGTTCGCGCGGCATCTCCTCACCACTTGTCGCCAATGCCCCGGGGAATCGCTGGAGGAATACCTACGTGACCTGAAAGTACTTGCGCGAAGCTACAACTAAAAGGCCGCCACGGCCTCACAACACATGGAACTCGCCGTCGGGACGCCTATGTGACTGGAGTCTGATCCAACTACGCCAGATAGTGCCTGCTCGAGAAGGGCACCCTCGACCTACAAGATTTGCAAAACTATCCAACTCCCTAGAAGTAGCGTTTCAGAGCTTCAACGCTTTCCCCTCCAACCACGCGACTCCCTCGTGGACACACGACCAGAGGGTGCCCCAGGCCTGTGCCACGCAGCCGCCTGCCCAACCTGGGGGGGGCTGCCCTGCTATTTCTGCGGCCAGCACCAGCACCCCACTGCGCTGCATGGCTCGGAACGCGACTAGTAGCTGCTGCGGCAAGAAAGGACACTTTGCCAAAGTTTGCCTGGCCAGATCCAAAACTCCCAAATCACAGACTCGACTCTCAGACTCACAGGCCCGCAGACTCCGCAGTGTGGCTGCGTGCCTGCCAGGTCTGCCCCCTCCGGACGCGTCATCTACCTCGTTCTGTCCGTGGGGTCAGCCATCTTTGACTCGACCCAACACATGCGACTCACAGGGGCTGACATCTTGGCCGCCGTCTCCCACACGGCCCACCATGTGCGACTCATGGGGGCCACCATCTTGACCGCCATCTTCATCGCCGCCCGACACGTGTGACCGACGGGGGCCGCCAGCTTGGCCGCCATCATCATTGCCGCCTGACATGTAAGACCAACGGTGCCAGCCATCTTGGGACCACCCCACCACCTCCAACCACGACGGCTGCCCGCAACTCAGCGCGGTCACCCTCGACCAGTCACGCCCAAAGCACTTCAGGAACTTGATGATGACCGTCTGGGTCAATGGGCACGAAACGCCCTGTCTGTTTGACTCCGGGAGCACGGAGAGCTTCGTACACCCAGACACGGTAAGGCGCAGTTCTCTCCAAATCTCCCCGCATTTCAAACAATCTCCCTCACTTCTGGATCGCATTCAGTGCACAGAGTACTGTGTCGCGAATCTTCATAGAATCATAGAATCATAGAATTTACAGTGCAGAAGGAGGCCATTCGGCCCATCGAGTCTGCACCGGCTCCTGGAAAGAGCACCCTACCCAAGGTTAACACCTCCACTCTATCCCCATAACCCAGTAACCCCACCCAACACTAAGGGCAATTTTGGGACTAAGGGCAATTTATCATGGCCAATCCACCGAACCTGCACATCTTTGTGACTGTGGGAGGAAACCGGAGCACCCGGAGGAAACCCACGCAAACACGGGGAGGATATGCAGACTCCACACAGACAGTGACCCAAGCCGGGAATCGAACCTGGGACCCTGGATCTGTGAAGCGATTGTGCTATCCACAATGCTACTGTGCTGCACATCTTGCGATACAGGGCGCCGAATACGCCAATTTTAAATTATATGTCCTCCCCGATCTCTGCGCTCCTCTCCTGTTAGGACTGGATTTCTAGTGCAACCTCAGGAGCCTGACCCTGAAGTTCGGCGGGCCCCTACCCCATCTCACCGTATGTGGCCTCGCGATCCTGAAGGTCGACCCTCCCCCGCTCTTCGCGAACCTCACTGCCGACTGTAAACCCGTCGCCACCAGGAACAGGCGGTACAGTATCCAGGACAGGACTTTTATCCGGTCCGAGGTCCAGCAACTCTTGCGGGAGGGGATCATCGAGGCCAGCAATAGCCCCTGGAGAGCTCAGGTGGTGGTCGTCAGGACCGGGGAAAAGAACCGGATGGTTGTAGCCTACGGCCAAACCATAAACCGGTACAGGCACCTCAATGCTTAGCCCCTACCCCGGATCGCAGACATGGTTAACCAGATCGCACACTACCGGGTGTTCTCCACGGTGGATCTGAAGTCTGTGTACCACCAGCTCCCAATCCGCACGGAGGACCACCACGACACGGCCTTTGAGGCAGACGGCCGCCTCTTCCACTTCCTCCGGGTCCCTTTCGGCGTCACCAACGGGTTCTCGGTGTTCCAAAGAACGATGGACCGAATGGTGGACCAGTACGGGCTGCGGGCCACATTTCCGTATTTGGACAATGTCACCATGTGCGGCCACGACCAGCAGGACCACAACGCCAACCTTCAGAAGTTTCTCCAAACTGTCCAAGCCCTCAACCTCTTATAACAAGGAGAAATGCATTTTCCGCAAAACCCGACTGGTCATCCTCGGCTATGTCATGGAAAATGGAGTCCTAGGACCCGACCCCAACCGCACGCTCCCCCTCCTGCAACTCCCCCTCCCTCACTGGCCCAAGGCCCTGAAAAGATGCTGTGGGTTCTTTTCCTATTACGCCCAGTGGGTCCCCAACTATGCGGACAAAGCCCACCCACTGATCAAAGCCACCATCTTCCCACTGGCAGCTGTGGCCCGCCAGACCTTCAGCCGCATCATGGCAGGTATTGCCAAAGCCGCGATGCGTGCAGTGGGCGGGTCCGTCCCCTTCCAGGTGGAGAGCGACGCATCAGAGGTCGCCCTCGCCGCTACCCTTAATCAGGCAGGCAGTACCTGAGGTGGTCACAGAGGACCAGACGGGCTTTGTCAAAGGTAGACAGCTTACCGCGAACATCAGGCGCCTGCTGAACGTGATAATGACCCCCTCCGGGGAGAGAACACAAGAGGTGATCGTCTCCCTGGACGCAGAAAAGGCCTTCGACAGAGTCGAGTGGAAATACCTCATAGAGGTACTGGAGCGGTTCGGGCTTGGAACAGGGTTCACCGCTTGGGTAAAGCTCCTGTACAACGCACCCATGGCGAGTGTACAGACCAACAATACCAACTCCCAATACTTCCAGCTGCACAGGGGCACCAGACAAGGATGCCCACTGTCCCCGCTGCTGTTCGCACTAGCAATTGAACCGCTAGCAATCGCGCTCAGGGCAGCAAAAAATTGGAGGGGGATCCGAAGGGGAGGTAGAGAGCACAGAGTCTCACTCTATGCGGATGATCTGCTCCTCTATATCTCGGACCCACAAAGCAGCATGGACGGAATCATCGCGCTCCTGAAAGAGTTTGGAGCCTTCTCGGGCTACAAACTCAACATGAGCAAAAGTGAGATCTTCCCAGTACACCCGCAGGGGGGGGGGGGGGGGGCAGCACTAAAGGGGCTGCCGTTCAATCAAGCCCGACATAAATTCCGCTACCTGGGGATCCAAATAGCCCATGACTGGAAAGGGATCCACAAATGGAACCTCACCAGCCTGACGGAGGAAGTTAAAAAGGACCTGCAAAGATGGAACACACTCCCGCTCTCCCTCGCGGGGAGAGTTCAGACGATCAAAATGAACGTACTGCCCAGGTTCCTCTTCCTGTTTAGATCCATTCCGATCTACATCCCCAAGGCCTTTTTCAAAGCGCTGGACAAACTCATCATGGCGTTCGTATGGGGGGTAAAAATGCTAGGATCCCAAAGAAGGTCTTACAAAAAACAAAAACCAGGGGAGGGCTAGCCCTCCCGAATCTACAATTCTACCACTGGGCAGCAACAGCCGAGCGAGTAAGGGGATGGATCCAGGAGCCAGAGGCTGAGTGGGTGCGTGCGGAGGAGGCCTCCTGCATGGGAACCTCCCTCCGGGCCCTCGCCACGGCAGCACTCCCATCCCCACCCAAAAAACACTCCAGCAGCCCAGTGGTGACAGCCACCCTCCAATCCTGGAACCAACTGCGGCAGCAACTTGGCCTGACCAAAATGTCGAACAGGGCTCCCATCTGCAACAACCATAGGTTCACACCAGCACTGACTGACGCCACCTTCAAAAGGTGGAGGCAGGACGGGGGGACACTGACAGTCAGGGACCTATACACGGACGACAGGATCGCAACACTGGACGAACTGACAGAGAAGTTTCAGCTAGCTGGGGGGAACGAGCTACGGTACCTGCAGCTCAAAAACTTCCTACGAAAGGAGACAAGGACGTACCCACAACCGCCACGACAGACACTACTGGAAGACCTACTGGACGCAAGTATCCTAGAGAAAGGGAACTGTAGTGACATGTATGACCGACTGGTAGATAGGGACGACACCGTACTGGACGCAACAAGAAGGAAATGGGAGGACGACCTGGGGATGGAGATAGGGTGGGGACTCTGGAGCGAAGCACTGCATAGGGTCAACTCCACCTCCACGTGCGCAAGGCTCAGCCTGACGCAACTAAAAGTGGTACATAGAGCCCACTTAACAAGAACCCGTATGAGTAGGTTCTTCCCGGAGGTGGAAGACAGATGTGAACGGTGCCAAAGAGGCCCGGCCAACCACGCCCACATGTTCTGGTCTTGCCCCAGACTCGTGGAGTACTGGACAGCCTTCTTCGAGGTTATGTCCAAAGTGGTGGGAGTGAGGGTGGAGCCATGCCCGATAGTGGCGGTCTTCGGGGTTTCAGAACAGCCAGATCTATTCCTGGGGAGGAGGGCGGACGCCCTTGCCTTTGCCTCCCTGATCGCCCGCCGTAGAATCCTGTTTGGCTGGCGGTCAGCAGCACCGCCCAGAGCTGCGGACTGGCTGTCCGACCTCTCGGAATCTCTCCAAATGGAGAAAATCAAATTTGCCATCCGAGGGTCGGACGACGGCTTCCACAGAACGTGGGAGCCATTCATGCAACTGTTCCGGGACCTATTTGTGGCCAATGTACAAGAGGAAGAATAGTCGGGGGAAGGTAGCGGGAGGGGCTACAGGTTCGGTACGGGGGTTCGATGGCTAGCTAAGGCCCAAAACCAAACTAAATAAACATGTTGGGGGGGGGGGGGGGGGGGGGGGGCGGGCGCAGTTACTACTACGAAGATGCTTACCTGTAAATATGTATGTTAATTTTTGCGTGTTTGTTTGTTGTTTTTTTTTTGTTCTTTTTCTCTCCTAACAATTTGTAATTTGTTCAATATAAAACATGAAAACTGAATAAAAACATTTATAAAAAAAAATCAGGCAGGCAGGCCCGTAGCCGTTTTCTCCCGAACACTCAACGTCTCCGAGATTCAACACTCCTCAGTCGAAAAAGAAGCCCAAAGCCATCGTGGAAGCTGTACGGCACTGGAGGCACTACCTCGTTGGTAGGATGTTTACCCTCACCACCGACCAACGTTAGGTAGCGTTCATGTTCGACAACACGCAGCGGGGCAAGATCAAGAACGATAAAATCTTGAGGTGGAGGATTGAACTCTCCACCTATAATTACGATATTGTATATCGCCCTGGGAAGCTCAATGAGCCCCCAGATGCCCTGTCCCACGGCACATGCGCCAGCGCGCAAGATGACCGACTACGGGCTATCTACAGTGACCTTTGCCCCCCGGGGGTCACCCGGCCTCTCCACTACATCAAGGCCCACAACCTGCCCTACTCCACCGAGGAGGTCAGGGCCATGACCAGGGACTGCCAAATCTGCATGGAGTGTAAGCCGCACTTCTGTCGACCAGACACGGCCCTCCTGGTAAAGGCATCCCGGCCCTTTGAGCGCTTCAGTGTCGACTTCAAAGGGCCCCTCCCCTTTACCAACCGCAATGCGTATTTTCTCAACATCGTTGACGAGTACTCCCGCTTCCCCTTTGCAATCCCCTGCCCCGACATGACCGCATCCGCCATGCATAGTATCTTCACCTTGTTCGGTTTCCCCACTTACGTCCACAGTGACCGGGGCTCCTCGTTTATGAGCGATGAGCTGCGTTAGTACCTGCTCGGTAAGGGCATTGCCTCAAGCAGGACTACCAGTTACAACCCGCGGGGAAACGGACAGGTGGAGAAGGAGAACGCGACGGTTTGGAAGGCCGTCCTCCTAGCCCTACGGTCTAGGAGTCTCCCAGTTTTCCGCTGGCAGGAGGTCCTCCCCGACACGCTCCATTCCATTAGGTCACTCCTTTGCACGGCCACGAACAAAACCCCTCCTGACCGCCTATTTGTTTTCCCTCGGAAATCCACCTCTGGGGTCTCGCTTCTGACCTGGTTGATGACACCGGGGCCTGTACTCCTCCGAACACACGTGAGGAGCCATAAGTCCGACCCCCTGGTCGAGAGGGTCCAGCTCCTTCACACCAACCCCCAGTATGTCTACATGGCACACCATGACGGCCGACAAGATGCAGTCTCCCTCCGGACCTGGCACAATTAAAACAACTGTTCACTTCAACTTTCCGTCTCGTGTGAATTGATGGTTGCATCACACAGTAACACCTGTCTATTCCCCTAACAATTGAATCCCCTTCCACTATAATCCTGCCATTCTTTCTCCTCCCCTTTTGTGCAGCAGACCCACCCATGGTGCCATGGAGTTGACTGCCACTGCTTTCCCCTGTACAGTCACCTCCACAAACAGTATCCAAAATGGTATGTCTGATAGAAAAGGGGGATGGCCACAGGGGACTCGTGCACTACCTGCCTTCCTCTACTCTGCATGGTAGTCATCAATGCCCTTTCTGCATGTTCAATCCTCACATGCGATGTGACCACCTCACTGAACATGTTATTCACAAGATGCTCAGCATTGCGAATGTTCCACACTGAATCCACCCTCAGCTTCAGCTCCAAAGTGTGGTTAGCCAGTAGCTACTTTTAGACACACTTACTGAACACGTGGTCACCAGGGACAACTAAAGCTTGCATGATTTTCCACATAGCACTGGAGGTGCATAACGTGGATATAGACTCTTTGAGGCTGATCTGATTAGTAAATTTGCAGACGGCACCAAAATTGGGGGAGTGGCGGATAGTGAAGAGGATTGTCAGAGGATACAGCAGGATATAAACTGGTTGGAGGCCTGGGCAGAGAAATGGTGGAGTTTAATCGGGACAAGTGTGAGGTCCAATGCATGTAGGAATTACACAGTAAATGGTCGAACTCTTGCGAGTATTGACAGGCAGAGAGATCTGGGTGCGCATGTCCACCCATCACTGAAAGTGGCAACGCATGTGGATAAGGTAGTCAAGAAAGCATACGGCATGCTGGCCTTCATTGGTCGGGGCATTGAATATAAATATTGGCAAGTCACATTGCAGCTGCACAGGACCTAAGTTAGAACATAGAACATAGAACATTACAGAGCAGTACAGGCCCTTCAGCTCAAGATGTTGCGCCGACCTGTGAAACCACTCTAAAGCCCATCTACACTATTCCCTTATCATCCATATGTTTATCCAATGACCATTTGAATGTGGTTAGTGTTGGCGAGTCCACTACTGTTGCAGGCAGGGCATTCCACGCCCTTACTACTCTCTGAGTAAAGAACCTACCTCTGACATCTGTCCTATATCAATCTCCCCTCAATTTAAAGATATGTCCCCTCGTGCTAGACATCACCATCCGAGGAAAAAGACTCTCACTGTCCACCCTATCTAATCCTCTGATCATCTTGTATGCCTCAATTAAGTCACCTCTTAACCTTCTTCTCTCTAATGAAAACAGCCTCAAGTCCATCAGCCTTCCCTCTTAAGATCTTCCCTCCATACCAGGCAACATCCTAGTAAATCTCTTCTGCACCCTTTCCAATGCTTCCACATCCTTCCTATAATGCGGCGACCAGAATTGCACGCAATACTCCAAATGCGGCCGCACCAGAGTTTTGTACAGCTGCAAAATGACCTCATGGCTCCGAAACTCAATCCCTCTACCAATAAAAGCTAACACACCGTACGCCTTCTTAACAACCCTCTCAACCTGGGTGGCAACTTTCAGGGATCTATGCACATGGACACCGAGATCTCTCTGCTCATCCACACTACCAAGAATCTTACCATTAGCCCAGTACTCTAATTTCCTGTTATTCCTTCTAAAATGAGTCACCTCACACTTTTTTGCATTAAACTCCATTTGCCACGTCTCAGCCCAGCTCTGCAGCTTATCGATGTCCCTCTGTAACTTGTAACCTCCTCTAGGTCATTTATAAAAATGACAAACAGCAGTGGCCCAAAAACAAATCCTTGTGGTACACCACTAGTAACTGGACTCCAAGCTGAACATTTCCAATCAACCACCACCCTTTGTCTTCTTCCAGCTAGCCAATTTCTGATCCAAACTGCTAAATCACCCTGAATCCCATGCCTCCGTATTTTCTGCAATAGCCTATCGTGGGGAACCTTATCAAACGCCTTACTGAAATCCGTATACACCACATCAACTGCTTTACCCTCGTCCACCTGTTTGGTCACCTTCTCAAAGAACTCAAGAAGGTTTGTGAGGCACGACCTACCCTTCACAAAACCGTGTTGACTATCTCTAATCAAATTATTCCTTCCCAGATGATTATACATCCTATCTCTTATAAACCTTTCCAAGACTTTGCCCACAACAGAGGTAAGGCTCACTGGTCTATAGTTACCGGGGTTGTCTCTACTCCCCTTCTTGAACAAGAGGACAACATTTGCTATCCTCCAGTCTTCTGGCACTATTCCTGTAGGCAATGATGACATAAAGATCAAAGCCAGAGGCTCAGCAATCTCCTCCCTAGCTTCCTAGAGAATCCTAGGATAAATCCCATCCGGCCCAGGGGACTTATCTATTTTCACACTTTCCAGAATTGCTTATACCTCCTCCTTATGAACCTCAAGCCCTTCTAGTCTAGTAGCCTGTCTCTCAGTATTCTCCTCGACAACTTTGTCTTTTTCCTGTGTGAATACTGACGAAAAATATTCATTTAGCACCTCTCCTATCTCCTCGGACTCCACGCACAACTTCCCACTACTGTCCTTGACTGGCCCTACTTTTACCCTAGTCATTCTTTTATTCCTGACATACCTATAGAAAGCTTTAGGGTTATCCTTGATCCTACCTGCCAAAGATGTCTCATGTCCCGTCGCCGGCCTGTTCAAACCACCAGAGGAATTCAGCCAGGTTATCCAGGTGTTCCTTGTCTGAGGCTCCAGTGATGAGGATGTCATCCAGATACACAGCCACCCTGGGTAGACTCCATAGGATATTTTCCATCAAACGTTGAAATATTGCGCATGCCGAGGAAACCCCAAATGGCAGCCGGGTGTACTCGTACAGCCCCCTGTTGGTATTAATGGTGACAAATCTCCTGGAGCTGAGGTCCAGGCCTAACTGTAGGTATGCGTTAATCATATCTAGTTTAGTAAATGTTTTTCCTCCACTGAGCTTTGTGTAAAGGTCCTCGATGTGTGGAATTGGTAATGATCTGGACAGGAGACATGGTTCACTGTCATAGTCACAGTATAATTGTACCGGCCCAACAGATTTCAGTACTGGCACTACTGGCACAGCCCATTCAGCAAATCGGACTGGTGGATAATTTCCAGCTCGGCAGACCTTAAGGCGTAATGCGTAGGGTACCGGCTAGGCACGGGAATAGCGGGGCTGCATTTGCGGGTTCATGCTGATAGTGCCCAAATCCCTGGAAATTTCGCCAGGACCTCTTCAGGGCCATGGGGGTACATGCAGCAGACTTGCTGCCAGTCTAACTTCAGGTGAAGCAGCCAGTCACAGACAAATAAACTGGGGCCGCCATTAAGGACTACCACTAATGGCAAGCATGCTGACTGTTCACCATACGTTACAGGGACCAGAGACGTGGCCAGAGACTCCCCTGTATATGTGGCCTACCTGGCATCTGTATCTTGGAGGGTCAAAGTCTGGAGACTGGATCGAATCTCATTGAACGTATGGCGGCTTATGGCCAAGATCACCGTTCTGATGTCGAGTTCCATCTCGATAGAGTGCCCTTTGACCTGCAGGGTTATCCAGATGGAAGTACTCAGGGTGCCATCACATAATCGAATTGTTGATAGGAATCGTCCTGGTCATCCACATAGTAGGTCTGATTGAGAGGTGGGTGGTAATGCTTGGGGACCAGCGGGTGACGGAATCTTCGCGGATTGGCCTACTGTCTTGGGCCCGGCACCCAGCTTGTGTTATCTGTGGCCACCATCTTGATAGCCCAGTTCTGGAGAGCTGTCTCACTGGGCCTCGGACGGTCTGCGGCGACAGCTTCCATCCCTGAGGTGGGGCCCCCACTGCTGGGGGTTACGCTCCTGGGTTCTGGTTTCAGTCGGCCAGTGGTCGCTCTGCTGACCGAGGTGTAGGATTGCCATTCCCTCGAGTTCTTGGGCCCTGAGTTGCGCACACTCACGGCAGATGGCAATTTTGATTGCTCACTGGAGGGTTAAGTAAGTTTCTATTAGTAGTTTCCACTGTGCAGCAGCATCGCAAATGCAAAAAATTAGTCGGTCTCACAGGGACTCATTTAGTGTGGGCCCAAATTTGCAAGTTTCAGCAAGTTTCCTTAAGCTCGCTAAAAGGTCGCTGCTGGACTCTCCTTGGACCTGGGAGGCCATACGGAAGTCAAATCTGCAGACTATAATTGGCTTTGGGTTCAAATGCTCCTTGACCAAGGCTACCAACGCTGTGAAATACCGGGAATCTAGCGCGTCGAGCTGGGTTAGGTTATTTATGAGCGCATAGGCTGGCCCATCGACTGCTGTCAGCAATACTACGGTTTGCCTTTCATCTCCAATTATCGCGTGTGAATTTTCTGGTGCAGCGCGCCACTTCCGGCAGCCGGATTCTCCATCTCGCCAGCCAGCCAGTGGGGTTTCCCATTGTGGCCAACTCCACGCTGTCGAGTGCACTGCCAGCTCAAGGGAGAATCCCGACAGCGGAGAATATAGCCCGTGCAGTTCGGTGGCTTGGCCCACCAAAATTATCCCTTAGTGTCCAAAGGTTAGGTGGGGTTATGGGGATAGGGCGAGAGATTGGGCCTGGGTAGGGTGTTCTTTAAGAGGGTCAGTGTAGACTCGATGGGCCAAATGATCTCCTTCTGTACTGTAGGGACTCTGTAAATGCCTAATGCATTCTGATGGTGCAAGTTATTGAGAATCAATTTAGAGTATGGTCAATGAATATTTGTCTTGAGTATTAACTGAACCACATATGCCAACGAGGAAACTGCAGGTTCATTAAAGCTTAATGGATAATGAATAGGAGAGCACATTATTTCACTGCTGAGATAAATTGCCCCTCAAGGTTATTTATGATTTAAGCCTCCTTTCACACCTCACCAACGCGCCTGAAAGTGTGAGTCCTTATATCAGGAAAGGGGGAGTTAATATTCCAGGTGTGGGACGTGAGACAAGTGGAAGTAGAACATTTGACACGAGAGAAAATGGGATGAGCAAGAGGAGAAATGGGTTGGGAGATATGAGAGTATAGGTCAAATGTGACCTATTCAAGGAGATGTGGATAGGTCCCAGTGAAAGATGGAGGTAGGATGGGATCTTCGAGGAGAGGGAGAATGGGACTAGTGAGCAGACAGCAGTGATCTAAGAGGTGCTGTCATGAGGAAATCTGAAATGTGCAGTGCATTGAAATAAACAAGGTGCTCACATCTTCAGAACCCCATCCTGTGTGGACACTGGGTCTTCACCACATCCAGTGTGGACACTGGAACTTCACCACATCCAGTGTGAACACTGGGTCTTCACCACATCCAGTGTGGACACTGGGTTTTCACCACATCCAGTGTGGACACTGGGTTTTCACCACATCCAGTGTGGACACTGGGTTTTCCCACATCCAGTGTGGACACAGGGTCTTCACCACATCCAGTGTTGTCACTGGGTTTTCACCACATCCAGTGTGGACACTGGACCTTCACCACATCCAGTGTGGACACTGGACCTTCAACACGTCCAGTGTGGACACAGGGTCTTCACCACATCCAGTGTTGTCACTGGGTTTTCACCACATCCAGTGTGGACACTGGACCTTCACCACATCCAGTGTGGACACTGGACCTTCAACATGTCCAGTGTGGACACTGGGTTTTCACCACATCCAGTGTGGACACAGGACCTTCACCACATCCAGTGTGGACACTGGACCTTCAACACATCCAATGTGGACACTGGACCTTCAACACATCCAGTGTGGACACTGGATCTTCACCACATCCAGTGTGGACACTGGATCTTCACCACATCCAGTGTGGACACTGGACATTCACCACATCCAGTGTGGACACTGGATCTTCACCAGATCCAGTGTGGACACTGGACCTTCACCATGTCCAGTGTGGACACTGGAACTTCAACACGTCCAATGTGGACACTGGATCTTCACCACATCCAGTGTGGACACAGGGTCTTCACCACATCCAGTGTTGTCACTGGGTTTTCACCACATCCAGTGTGGACACAGGACCTTCACCACATCCAGTGTGGACAGTGGACCTTCAACACGTCCAGTGTGGATACTGCACCTTCACCACATCCAGTGTGGACACTGGACCTTCAACACATCCAGTGTGGACACTGGATCTTAACCACATCCAGTGTGGACACTGGACCTTCACCACATCCAGAGTGGACACTGGACCTTCACCACATCCAGTGTGGACACTGGACCTTCAACATGTCCAGTGTGGACACTGGAACTTCAACACGTCCAGTGTGGACACTGGATCTTCACCACATCCAGTGTGGACACAGGGTCTTCACCACATCCAGTGTTGTCACTGGGTTTTCACCACATCCAGTGTGGACACTGGACCTTCACCACATCCAGTGTGGACATAAGAACATAAGAACATAAGAACTAGGAGCAGGAGTAGGCCATCTGGCCCCTCGAGCCTGCTCCGCCATTCAATTAGATCATGGCTGATCTTTTGTGGACTCAGCTCCACTTTCCGGCCCGAACACCATAACCCTTAATCCCTTTATTCTTCAAAAAACTATCTACCTTTACCTTAAAAACATGTCATGAAGGTGCCTCAACTGCTTCACTGGGCAAGGAATTCCATAGATTAACAGCCCTTTGGGTGAAGAAGTTCCTCCTAAACTCAGTCCTAAATCTACTTCCCCTTATTTTGAGGCTATGTCCCCTAGTTCTGCTGTCACCCGCCAGTGGAAACAACCTGCCCGCATCTATCCTATCTATTCCCTTCATAATTTTAAATGTTTCTATAAGATCCCCCCTCATCCTTCTAAATTCCAACGAGTACAGTCCCAATCTACTCAACCTCTCCTCATAATCCAACCCCTTCAGCTCTGGGATTAACCTAGTGAATCTCCTCTGCACACCCTCCAGCGCCAGTACGTCCTTTCTCAAGTAAGGAGACCAAAACTGAACACAATACTCCAGGTGTGGCCGCACTAACACCTTATACAATTGCAACATAACCTCCCTAGTCTTAAACACCATCCCTCTAGCAATGAAGGACAAAATTTCATTTGCCTTCTTAATCACCTGTTGCACTTGTAAACCAACCTTCTGTGACTCATGCGCTAGCACACCCAAGTCTCTCTGAACAGCGGCATGCTTTAATATTTTATCGTTTAAATAATAATCCCGTTTGCAGTTAATCCTACCAAAATGGATAACCTCACATTTGTCAACATTGTATTCCATCTGCCAGACCCTAGCCCATTCACTTAACCTATCCAAATCCCTCTGCAGACTGCCAGTATCCTCTGCACTTTTCGCTTTACCACTCATCTTAGTGTCATCTGCAAACTTGGACACATTGCCCTTGGTCCCCAACTCCAAATCATCTATGTAAATTGTGAACAATTGTGGGCCCAACACGGATCCCTGAGGGACACCACTAGCTACTGATTGCCAACCAGAGAAACACCCATTTATCCCAACTCTTTGCTTTCTATTAATTAACCAATCCTCTATCCATGCTACTACTTTACCCTTAATGCCATGCATCTTTATCTTATGCAGCAACCTTTTGTGCGGCACCTTGTCAAAGGCTTTCTGGAAATCCAGATATACCACATCCATCGGCTCCCCGTTATCTACTGCACTGGTAATGTCCTCAAAAAATTCCACTAAATTAGTTAGGCATGACCTGCCTTTTACGAACCCATGCTGCGTCTGCCCAATGGGACAATTTCTATCCAGATGCCTCGCAATTTCTTCCTTGATGATAGATTCCAACATCTTCCCTACTACCGAAGTTAAGCTCACTGGCCTATAATTTCCTGCTTTCTGCCTACCTCCTTTTTTAAACAGTGGCGTCGCGTTTGCTAATTTCCAATCCACCGGGACCACCCCAGAGTATAGTGAATTTCGGTAAATTATCACTAGTGCATCTGCAATTTCCCTAGCCATCTCTTTTAGCACTCTGGGATGCATTCCATCAGTGCCAGGAGACTTGTCTACCTTTAGCCCCATTAGCTTGCCCATCACTCCCTCCTTAGTGATAACAATCCTCTCAAGGTCCTCACCTGTCATAGCCTCATTTCTATCAGTCGCTGGCATGTTATTTGTGTCTTCCACTGTGAAGACCGACCCAAAAAACCTGTTCAGTTCCTCAGCCATTTCCTCATCTCCCATTATTAAAACTCCCTTCTCATCCTCTAAAGGACCAATATTTACCTTAGCCACTCTTTTTTGTCTTATATATTTGTAAAAAACCTTTACTGTCTGTTTTTATATTCTGAGCAAGTTTACTCTCATACTCTATCTTACTCTTCTTTATAGCTTTTTTAGTAGCTTTCTGTTGCCCTCTAAAGATTTCCCAGTCCTCTAATCTCCCAGCAATCTTTGCCACTTTATATGCTTTTTCCTTCAATTTGATACTCTCCCTTATTTCCTTAGATATCCACGGTCGATTTTCCCTCTTTCTTCTGTCCTTCCTTTTTGTTGGTATAAACCTTTGCTGAGCACTGTGAAAAATCGCTTGGAAGGTTCTCCACTGTTCCTCAACTGTTCCACCATAAAGTCTTACCTCCCAGTCTACCTTAGCTAGTTCTTCTCTCATCACCTTGTAATCTCCTTTGTTTAAACACAAAACACTAGTATTTGATTTTACTTTCTCACCCTCCATCTGTATTTTAAATTCCACCATATTGTGATCGCTCCTTCCGAGAGGATCCCTAACTATGAGATCATGAATCAAGGCTGTCTCATTACACAGGACAAGATCTAGGACCGCTTGTTCCCTCGTAGGTTCCATTACATACTGTTCTAGGAAACTATCGCGGATACATTCTATAAACTCCTCCTCAAGGTTGCCTTGACCGACCTGGTTAAACCAATCGACATGTAGATTAAAATCCCCCATGATAACTGCTGTACCATTTCTACATGCATCAGTTATTTCTTTGTTTATTGCCTGCCCCACCATATCGTTACTATTTGGTGACTGATAGACTACTCCTATCAGTGACTTTTTCGCCTTACTATTCCTGATTTCCACCCAAATGGATTCAACCTTATCCTCCATAGCACCGATGTCATCCCTTACTATTGCTCGGATGTCATCCTTAAATAACAGAGCAACACCACCTCCCCTACCATCCACTCTGTCCTTCCGAATGGTTTGATACCCTTGGATATTTAACTCCCAGTCGTGACCATCCTTTAACCATGTTTCAGTAATGGCCACTAAATCATAGTCATTTACGATGATTTGTGCCATCAACTCATTTACTCTTCAACACATCCAGTGTGGACACTGGATCTTCACACATCCAGTGTGGACACTGTGTTTTCACCACATCCAGTGTGGGCACAGGACGTTTACCACGTCCAGTGTGGACACTGGATCTTCACCACAATGGCGTTGTAACAGATTGGCACTGTGTAACAATTCCAATGCAATGGGGAAATCACTGATGGCAATAGAAAACTTTCTATGTTTGTGTTTTTCTGATTTTATGGTTACTCAGGCACAGAACTGATTAACCAGACTTCCTTAAAAATGCCTCATACTTTAAATCAATCACTCTGAAGCAACACAACTTGACATGTAAAAGGCAGGAAAGTACTTCATTCACTTTTATACGCCTGTAACTTGCGTACAATCTTCTGGCGTTACGGAGATCGTGCGCTGCGCATGCACGTTCGGAAGATGATGCAAAAGTCTTGCCCTGTTGTCAGCGCTAAGTTGGCCACTTGCCCTGTTGCCAGCGCTAAGTTGGCCAGCTTGCCCTATTGTCAGCGCTATGTTGGCCAGCTTGCCCCATTGTCAGCGCTAAGTTGGCCAGCTTGCCCCATTGTCAGTGCTAAGTTGGCCAGCTTGCCCCATTGTCAGCGCTAAGTTGGCCAGCTTGCCCCATTGTCAGTGCTACGTTGGCCAGCTTGCCCCATTGTCAGTGCTAAGTTGGCCAGCTTGCCCCATTGTCAGCGCTAAGTTGGCCAGCTTGCCCCATTGTCAGTGCTAAGTTGGCCAGCTTGCCTCATTGTCAGCGCTAAGTTGGCCAGCTTGCCCCATTGTCAGTGCTAAGTTGGCCAGCTTGCCCCATTGTCAGCGCTAAGTTGGCCAGCTTTCCCCATTGTCAGCGCTAATTTGACCAGCTTGCCCCATTGTCAGCGCTAAGTTGGCCACCTTGCCCCATTGCCAGCACTAACTTGGCCAGCCTGCCCCATTGTCAGCGCTAGGTTGGCCAGCTTGCCTCGTTATCGGGGCTAAGTTGGCCAGCTTGCCCCGTTGTCAGCGCTGAGTTGGCCACCTTGCCCCATTGTCAGCGTTAAGTTGGCCAGCTTGCCCCATTGTCAGCGCTATGTTGGCCAGCTTGCCCCATTGTCAGCGCTATGTTGGCCAGCTTGCCACTTTGTCAGCGCTACGTTGGCCAGCTTGCCCCATTGTCAGTGCTACGTTGGCCAGCTTGCCCCATTGTCATTGCTACGTTGGCCAGCTTGCCCTGTTGTCAGCGCTATGTTGGCCAGCTTGCCCCATTGTCAGCGCTACGTTGGCCAGCTTGCCCCGTTGTCAGCGCTAAGTTGGCCAGCTTGCCCCATTGTCAGCACTAAGTTGGCCAGCTTACCCCATTGTCAGCGCTAATTTGACCAGCTTGTCTCGGTGTAAGCGCTAAGTTGGGCAGCTTGCCCCATTGTCAGTGCTACGTTGGCCAGCTTGCCCCATTGTCAGCACTAAGTTGGCCAGCTTGCCCCATTGTCAGCACTAAGTTGGCCAGCTTGCCCCATTGTCAGCGCTAAGTTGGCCAGCTTGTCCCATTGCCAGCACTAACTTGGCCAGCTTGCCCTATTGTCAGTGCTAAGTTGGCCAGCTTGCCCCATTGTCAGTGCTACGTTGGCCAGCTTGCCCCATTGTCAGTGCTACGTTGGCCAGCTTGCCCTGTTGTCAGCGCTAAGTTGGACAGCTTGCCCCATTGTCAGCGCTAAGTTGGCCAGCTTGCCCCATTGTCAGCGCTATGTTGGCCAGCTTGCCCCATTGTCAGCGCTACGTTGGCCAGCTTGCCCCATTGTCAGCGCTAAGTTGGCCAGCATGCCCCATTGTCAGCGCTACGTTGGCCAGCTTGCCCCATTGTCAGCGCTATGTTGGCCAGCTTGCCTCGTTATCAGCACTAAGTTGGCCAGCTTGTCCCGTTGTCAGCGCTAATTTGACCAGCTTGCCCCATTGTCAGCGCTAAGTTGGCCAGCTTGTCCCATTGTCAGGGCTAACTTGGCCAGCTTGCCCCATTGTCAGCGCTAAGTTGGCCAGCTTGCCCCATTGTCAGCGCTACGTTGGCCAGCTTGCCCCATTGTCAGCGCTATGTTGGCCAGCTTGCCCCATTGTCAGCGCTACGTTGGCCAGCTTGCCCCATTGTCAGCGCTACGTTGGCCAGCTTGCCCCATTGTCAGCGCTATGTTGGCCAGCTTGCCTCGTTATCAGCACTAAGTTGGCCAGCTTGTCCCGTTGTCAGCGCTAATTTGACCAGCTTGCTCGGTGTCAGCGCTAAGTTGGCCAGCTTGCCCCATTGTCAGCACTAAGTTGGTCACCTTGCCTCGTTATCAGGGCTAAGTTGGCCACCTTGCCCTGTTGTCAGCGCTAAGTTAGCCAGCTTGCCCCATTGTCAGCGCTACGTTGGCCAGCTTGCCCCATTGTCAGCGCTATGTTGGCCAGCTTGCCCCATTGTCAGCGCTACGTTGACCAGCTTGCCCCATTGTCAGCGCTACGTTGGCCAGCTTGCCCCATTGTCAGCGCTATGTTGGCCAGCTTGCCCCATTGTCAGCGCTATGTTGGCCAGCTTGCCCCGTTGTCAGGGCTAAGTTGGCCAGCTTGCCCCGTTGTCAGCGCTAAGTTGGTCACCTTGCCCCGTTGTCAGCGCTAAGTTGGACAGCTTGCCTCGTTATCAGGGCTAAGTTGGCCACCTTGCCCCATTGTCAGCGCTATGTTGGCCAGCTTGCCTCCTTATCAGGGCTAAGTTGGTCACCTTGCCCTGTTGTCAGCGCTACGTTGGCCAGCTTGCCCCATTGTCAGTGCTAAGTTGGCCAGCTTGCCCCATTGTCAGCACTAAGTTGGTCACCTTGCCCAGTTGTCAGCGCTAAGTTGGCCAGCTTGCCCTATTGTCAGTGCTAAGTTGGACAGCTTGCCTCCTTATCAGGGCTAAGTTGGTCACCTTGCCCTGTTGTCAGCGCTACGTTGGCCAGCTTGCCCCATTGTCAGTGCTAAGTTGGCCAGCTTGTCCCGTTGTCAGGGCTAAGTTGGCCAGCTTGTCCCATTGTCAGGGCTAAGTTGGCCAGCTTGTCCCATTGTCATGGCTAAGTTGGCCAGCTTTCCCCATTGTCAGCGCTATGTTGGCCAGCTTGTCCCGTTGTCAGGGCTAAGTTGGCCAGCTTGTCCCATTGTCAGGGCTAAGTTGGCCAGCTTGTCCCATTGTCATGGCTAAGTTGGCCAGCTTGTCTCGGTGTCAGCGCTAAGTTGGCCAGCTTGTCCCATTGCCAGCGCTAAGTTGGCCAGCTTGCCTCGTTATCAGCGCTAAATTGGCCAGCTTGCCCCATTGTCAGCGCTAAGTTGGCCAGCTTACCCCATTGTCAGCGCTAAGTTGGCCAGCTTGCCCCATTGTCAGCGCTATGTTGGCCAGCTTACCCCATTGTCAGCGCTACGTTGGCCAGCTTACCCCATTGTCAGTGCTACGTTGGCCAGCTTACCCCATTGTCAGCGCTAATTTGGCCAGCTTGCCCCATTGTCAGTGCTACGTTGGCCAGCTTACCCCATTGTCAGCGCTAAGTTGGCCAGCTTACCCCATTGTCAGCGCTAAGTTTGCCAGCTTGTCCCATTGTCAGCGCTAAGTTGGCCAGCTTGTCCCATTGTCAGGTAAGTTATTTTACTTTTTTATTTGTCACTTTTTCTTTTGTGTCCAGAATTATCGAGCAGAGACAGGAGATATCAAAGACCATTTTCCCCATAATATTAGTGTTTATAAATATGTTGAAAATGCACATAAAGTGAAAAAAACATTTTTTGTTTTATTTTGACCTGTCGTGAGGATGTTAATTTCATTAAAGGGACTATAATGGATAGAGTGGGTATGGAGTGTATATACTCTTCGGCGATGTATGACTGTCCACCTAAGAAACTCGATGTTCGGAATTCTCTGATAATGGGTCTATGTCCCCACGCCGGCAAGATAATGGGTGCAAATCACTCGAGACTTTCCTGGAGAAGGTCTCGATGGATTTTCTGTTTGACGGGGGTTTGCAGGGCCCTGGAGTGATCCACACAGCTCCGGCGTCCGATATGGGGCCCTACGGAGGAAGCCCCGTGCAACATGGCCGACCCATACCGCGGGCCGGCCCCCACAGTATAGACCCCCTTAGATCACCCACGCCCACCGATTGGTGGGCCCTGACTGAGTCCGCAGCCGCCACTCCGAGTGCCCGCCAGGTGGAACCATAAGTGAACCACGCCGGCGGGAACTCAGGCAGTTGCCGGCGGAAGATCACTGCGGGGGCCTCTTTCAATAGCCCCCGACTGGCGCCGTACTGACTGCGAACGCACGATTGGCGGCGATTCTGCGGGGTTCAGAGGCGCGAAGGCGTTGGACCCAATCACGGGTCTGACGCCCATTCTCCGACCCTGTGCCGAGTGCGATCGTGCCACGGAGGCACTGAGAATACCGGCCCATGTCACTGTTCATCGGTTCTGTGGGTCTTTGCATGGCTTCTGAATCCGATCCTAGAGCCACATCTTTGACTGCACACTTGACAGGTGTTTCTGGGAGGTGAGATCGATCTTTGTACTCAAGACCATAGGTATTCCTTTCTCAGGCTCCTTTTCCGGGCCTCCTCATGTGTCGAAGAATTGTGTCCTTTCAATCAGGAGGTTCTTCAAAGTAGGTCTCTTCTGAGCAAGGGTCTCCCAGGCATTGTCGTCAACATTGCATTTCTTGAGATAACCCTCCAGGGTGTCTTGCAAGCGTTTCCTTTGTCCTCCTCCTGTTGCTCTTCATTGAGCAGGGTGAAGAAGATTTGCTTTGGCAGTCAGGACTCTGACAACCTAAGTACATGGCTGGCCCAGCAGAGTTGGTTTGAGATGATCATAACCTTGATGCTGGTGCTCTTGGCTCCTCCAAGTACGCTGATGTCAGCACGCCTGTCTCCCCAGATGATGCCGAGCTAAAAGATTTTGCAATGTATTTTAAGCTGTGTTGTATAAGAGTCTCCCTGATATAATGTTGATACTTAAAAGCCCAGTGATTATTTAAATGATTTAGCAAAGTTTAACGCCTTAGTTGATGTATGCAAACATCCTGCAGCTGATTTGAACTATCTCTCTGACAGGTATTGCAGATTCAAAATCTTGAGTCAGGCTATATGTCTGTCTGGTGAGGAAGAGAATCAATTATCTGCCCTTTAGTGTGTACAGGCAAAGGACATCATATGAAATAATGTCAGAGGAGATGGGTGCCAAGAGACTGCAATTCAGCAAGGAAGCAATGGGACACCAGACTGCCTTAACAGTGAAGATTAAACTCACGATGGTTGTTGTGTGTTGTGAATTGCACAACTTTTCCTTTCAACACAAACTGAGCATTCACCTGGAAGGTGACTTGCCACCAGAAGCTGGAGGAGGACAATATGAAACCTTTATTTTTATTCATCCATGGGATGTGGGCTTCACTGGCTGGGCCATCATTTTAGAGTCAGCCACATTGCTGTGGGTCTGGAGTCACATGTAGACCAGACCAGGTAAGGACGGCAGATTTCCTTCCCTGAAGGACATTAGTGAACCAGATGGGTTTTTTATGACAATCAACAATGGTTTCACCTTTTGGACTTTTAATTCCAGATTTTTACTGAATTCTAATTTCACCATCTGCCATGGAGGGATTCGAACCTGGGTCCCCAGAGCATGATTCTTGGTCTCCGGATTACCAATCGAGTGATAATACCACTACGCCACTGTCTCCCCGATGCAACATACCTCCTGGTGTATGTGGGAAGCCCAGGCTCCAGATGACACAAGGGGAGTTCAAGTGCAACTGGCAACTGCTGCTTTTGGATATTGAACCCTCCTTCCTTTCCCCTCTCCTCGGCTTCTCCCTCCTCCCTTTCCTTCCTCCCCTCCCCTCCCGATTCCCACTCCCCTCCCTACCCTTCCCTCATCCCCTTCCCCCACTCCTTCCCTTTCCATTATCTTTCCCCTCCCCTTCCTTACCTCACCCTTCCACCTTCCCCTGCCACTCAACCCTCCGCTCCCTTTCCCCTTCCCACTCCACCCTCCCCTCCCCTTCCCCTTTCCTTCCCTCCCTCCACTCACCCTTCCCCTCCCTCTTCCCCTTTCCTTCCCTCCCTCCACTCACCCTTCCCCTCCCTCTTCCTCCCCTTCCCTCCCTATTTACATAAAGACAACAGAACCGTTGTGTTCAAGTAAAAAATAATTACTCATCATTGTGTTGTTTATCTGTGTGTGTGTCTATATAGAGAGTGGGGATAGTTAGAAATGGTGTTGGGAAAGGGGTATGAGATAGTCAGTTATATTTTCTGCCCATTCAATTTGGGCGCCACAGTAGCACAGTGGTTAGCGCTGTTGCTTCACAGCGCCAGGGTCGGTTCGATTCCAGGCCTGGGTCACTGTCTGTGCGGAGTCTGCATGAGGAAACCCTGTGGCTGTGTGGGTTTCCTCCGGGTGCCCCGGTTTCCTCCCACAAGTCCCGAAAGGCGTGCTGTTAGGTAATTTGGACATTCTGAATTCTCCCTCTGTGAACCCGAACAGGAGCGGGAATGTGGCGACTAGGGGCTTTCACAGTAACTTTGTTGCAGTGTTAATGTAAGCCTACTTGTGACAATAAAGATTATTATCAATACTGTACATAATAAAAGGTTACTTGTCTTAAAGTTACAAACTTGGTGACTGCAGTTTATTGGGTTCAGTCAAGTTCTTCAGGTATTTTAAAATAACATTAATTGCACTTATCTGGCGACTCCGGGTTAGTTGGGGCTGGAATTGACCGCGCACTAGTCCAAGGGTCAGTGACAGTGTCAAGTCTCAAACCTGAGCCAAAGTAGAGACTGGCTTTCGAATCAGCCATGTCTTTCTATGCCCCATTCTAGCTCAAGGGAATGTCCCTGTATTGCAGGTCGGTCTCATTTCACCGAATGCTGCTTGTTTGGCTGACAATTATTTTGAAACTGGCCACGAGGGTGTTAAATGCTGATAAATGTCTTTTGATGTTGACCCAACAAGATCAAATAAAACCACATCTTAGGTTAGTGAAAAAAACAAAACGAGTGATGTTTTTAACAGTCGGTCACAGTCATTCTGTTGGCAGCCTTATCTAAGCAGATGCAGCTTCCTGCACTGTCCCTTAGCTCACCACAGAGTCCACAGTCTGGCTAGCATTAACCCCAACAAAATGTCAACACCCTCCCGGAGGCTCAAACCAGGCTACATGTCGCACACTGCCCAGAGATGCTCACTGTGGAGTTATAAACTGAGCTTAGAGCCAGCCACTTATAAGCATTTCAAAAACTCAATATCCTAAATTGGCAGTTATGAAAAGGCAGCGCTTGTCGATAGCAAAGGGAGATCACCTATTGCTATTAACAAGGCTAATGGAGTGACGATCATAGTCACGCACACTGATATCTGTACTTAGATTAACACAGTGTGCAAAGACTATTCAGCCCATTGTACCTTGCTAGCTCACTGAAAGACCTATTTATTGTAGTCAATGAGGAGTCCTGAAAAGGAGAATTGAAAATAGTTTATTTCCTACTCACAGCTGAAACTAAAATACCAAACTAACAGTCCAAATCCCAGCCGGGACCATCCTGACATACCGACTCCTTCCTGGGCCGGCTTTTATCTCGGGGAATTAATGAGCCACCTGTTGGGCCTCCGCCACTCCGCGGGGGAGCTCGTATTCCACGAGCCTCACAGGGAAATCAATCAGATCGAGGTTATAACATCCCTCCCTCCCCCCCCCCCCCAAAGTCTGTAAGACTCTCTGTTGTAGGCGGTGGAGGAGATTGTCCTCTACACTTGGCCCGTGGTTGCGCCTCGGGCTGTTGTGGGACTGGGCCAAGGATGTGTAGCGTGACGGGGAGCATTTTCACGTTGATCGTTTGAGGGCCCCCATCGGCGACCATTCCCTGGTGAGGCCATCATCGGAAAATTCAGGTGTTTGCGTCTCCAGGTCAGATTCCAAATCCTCCATTTAATGCATCTCAGTGTCGAGGCCCCCAGGGGGCAATGCTCCCAGACCCTCATGTGCAGGCTGGTGGGGCTCGAAGGTAGTCCCTCCAGTGAGGCTTGTCCTAACTCTGGCTCTCTACTCTGGAGATGATCTAGATGCTTCTGCACCATCCGTTCTCTAGTCTTTAGTTGGTTGGATACCGATCCAGCCTGTTTCTTCGCTGGATCCAACGTGCACCATCACCGAAGTTCCAGACATACACCACGTCCCTTGGTCAAAAGCTTCTGATCTGTGTCTGTTTGCTTCAGTACTGCCTCTGAAGGTTTTGACTGCATTCTACTTTCCTGCTAATATCAGGACATTAGACTAATGGAAGTTTGAGCCTCTGGCCCAAAAACAGTTCCGGCGATGCCACTCCAGTCAAAACGTGTGGTCCGGTAACTGAACAAAAGGCACGCCAACCTCGGCTCCATGGATCCCGTGGCCGGTTACTCATACACTTCTTGAAAGTCTGCACTGCTCGTTTAGCCAGACTATTTGAGGAAGGGTGGTATGGGCCATTGGGATGTGCTTCATCCCGTTTGTCTTCATGAAGCATTAAAACTCTTCATTGGTGAACAGGGTACAGCTGTCCGTCACTAGTACCTCTGGGATGTCATGGGTGCTTGAAAGAGAGTTGCAGCTTCTCAACGGTGGCTTTTGAATTGGTGAATTCAATGGGCGTCTAGCCATTTGGAAGGTGCGTCCACCATCAACATGAACACTGAGCTTTGGAAAGGTCTGCATCTAGGCACACCCAAGGCCGGCCCAACCATTTCCACGGGTGGAGTGGTGTGGCTGGCGAGAGCTTCTGATGTTCTTGGCACATGGAGCATTGCTTTTTTTTTTCAAATTAAGGGACAATTTAGCATGGCCAATTCACCTACCCTGCACATCTTTGGGTTGTGGGGTGAGACCCTGGCAGACACGGGGAGAATGTACAAACTCCATTTGGACAGTGACCCAGGGCCGGGATGAACCCAGGTCCTCAGATCATGTGGAGAATTATTGGACCAGTCGCTCGATCTCCATCCAGGCCTGACCACCATACGAAGCTCCTGGCTCGCATTTTCAACTTTGACACCTCGGGTGCCCTTTGTGCCGGTCTTGAAGTATGGCCTGTCTGCGCTGACTTGGCATCATAAAGCGAACTCCCCACCCTGAGCATATGCTGCGTGATCTCAAAACCCATAGCTCCTTAGGCAATTTCCTTTGCTGGCCCCATGTAAGATGGCATGGCGTAACTTTGCCTATACTGGGTACTTCTGTGTCCAGTCGCATTTATGAGCAGCGGTGACCGGCAAGGTACCCATAAAAGGTATGGTCAATATGACCTCATCAGTCCTTGGTGGAGTTGGGGCTGGGGGGCATGTCGGCAGTGGGAGCTGGCTCAGAACATCTGCATTTGCAATCACTGCCCAGGAGATGTTCAAACATGCCACCAGCACTAGGCCCCATCATTATGTTTGGACAGATGTCAGTGGCAGAAGTGCCTTGTCCTCTTGAAATAATCCGAGCAGTGACTTGTGGCCCGTTCTGATGGTGAATCGATGCCCATACACATACTGGTGAAATTTCTACACCGCAAAGATGACGATCTGCACTTCTTTCTTTATCTGAGCATAGTTGCACTCCGCAGCAGCCAAAGTATATGAAAGCATAGGCTATCGGTCTTTCATGCCCGTCATCCATGCGGTGGGCTAACACTTCCTTGATTCCGTCTGGGGAGGTGTCGCAAGTGACCGAAAGGGAATTTGAGGAGTCATAATTGGTCAATAACCCTGATGATAAGATAACCCTGACCCTGGTGAAGGCTTCTTCATGCAGCGCTCTCCACGCCCATTCTTGATGCTTCTTAAGTAGCACATGCAACGGTGCGAGGATGGTCGCCAGGTTAGGGATAAATTCCCTGAAATAATTCATGATGCCTAAGACTGACCGTAATGTGGTCGAGTTCTATGGCGTGGGGGATTGTTTGATAGTTCACATATCATCACAGTGTGAGCAATCATCTATGTATATAATATAATTACCAAACCATATATAAACTTTAGTCCTGTATATATAGATTAATATTCTAGCATCCGACCACAGGTGGCGTGGCGACAGGAGAATGTCACAGGAAGACACCGCATGGTGAGACAGGACGCATTCTAGCATCTGACCAAAGGTGGCATAGCAACAGGAGTAGGTCACTGGAAATCAGGCCACATGGAGACAGGACATATTCTCTTGGACAGCACAGATATACAGAATCTGGACAGTAAGCACAGAGCACAGTCGCATTTCGAGCAGCACCTGAGTCAACAGTAATTAATAATAGTTAATCATAGTTGTTTGTATTTAACCATAATATCCAACTGTCATCTTACATCATAGAAACCCTTTAGTGTTTTAGTTAATTAATAAACAGTTTTGTTCATTTACAAAGCTGTATGTTTTTTGAGCACTTCAGCTATAAAGACCTCACCATCCGTGCGTGCAGAGAACATTACACACACCTTCTACTCTATTGGGTGCAGGCCATCTCAGTTGACTATGTATGTGACCACTTTGGCGTAGAAAACGCATTTTCCTTCTTGAGGCGGATGCCTGCCTCAGAAAACCTGCAGAGGACTTCCTCCAAATTGCTCAGATGCTCCTTTTCGGTGGCTCCGATGACCAGGACATCCTCCACGTAGACTGCCACTCGCTGATGTTCTCCATAATTCTCTGGAAAAAAGCACAATCTGATCATACTCCAGGTGGTAACCTTGTATAATCACAGACACCGCTGTGGATATTAATGGTCACAGATTTTCTGGAACCTGTGCCCAGCTCCAATTGAAGGTATGTGTGACTCGTATTGAGTTCAGAAAAAGAGTGGCCTCCTGCCAACTTTGTGTAGAGGTTCTCTTTTCATGGCATCGGGCATCTGTGCAATCAAGAGGCCTTGCTCACTGTTAGCTTATATTTCCTGCACCACTGGACGGTTTTGTCCGGTTTAATTACTGGGACTACAGATGCTGCCCCAATCTGCAAATTATACTGGCCAGATGATTCCTCGGTTTTCCAAGTGGTTGAATTCATCTCCTATCTGTGTCAGCAATGCATAGGGAACTGGGCGAGCCCTGAAATATTTTAGTTGGGCCTCAGGGTCTACATGCATCTCAGCCTTGGTACCTTTGATTTTACCCAGGCCCTCCTGGAGAACATTCAGGTACTTCCTCGGGACTTTGTATAATCCCCCAGTGTCCATCTTGATAATCCATTGTCTGTCCAAATGGAGCCTTTGTGGCAATCACTGCATAGAAAACTCAGGCCTGGGACACGCACTATTATCAAGAGCAGCCTGCGGACTGCTGTCCATAGGCAATTGGGGTCATCGACCGTACCAACGATGGCTAAGGGTTCCCCCATGTAGGTTGCCAACCTTGCCTTGGTATTCTGCAAGTTCAACTGCTGGATTCCTGCCTTAATTTTTTCGAATGTCTGGCGTCCTATCACTGGGACTGCAGCCCCCGTTTCCAGCTCCATTTCTAGTGGGTGACCATTCACCTGCACAGTTATCTTGATGGGGAATCCCGCGACACAGTGATGCAATTCAATTGCATCCACCCTTCTTCGTTGGGCTGCTCCATGTGGAGGGCCCTGGCTCTAGGCAGGCTCCTCTCTCGACCAGGGCGATGTGCTTGCTGGCTGACATGGCGTTGCCTGTCTCTGGCACCGCACATCCGTAGAGTTTCCTCTTTTGATTCTCAGGAGGTGTCTTGCCTGGTTGCAGCGACCCTTGGCCTGGTCATAATGGTATTTGGGTAAGGATGGCGTCCCAGAGGTCCCACTCCCAGGGGTCGCTGCTCATCAGAATGAGCTATTCACCAAGCTATTCATCTCCATCCCTGACATCCCCCCAGATCTCCTGGACCACTTTCTCCGCCCTGACCCATAAGAGAGCGATCGCAACGGCTTTTTTTTGTCCAGCAACGGGTTGGCCAGCAATTTCTGCTGGGTCGCCAATTTGCTGACAACACATACAAGGCGGCCTTGTAGCATCTCAGTTAGGGTTGGCCCATAGCCGCAGAGTTCCACCAGTTTGCATAACAGTGTTAAAAACTCCGAAGCAGACTCCCCTGTGATTTTATCAGCCATATTAAACCGGTATTGTTGGACAATGATTGATGGCTTGTGGGGTGTAGTGATTTGTCATGAGTGTCACTAATTCCTCGAACGTCTTGGAGTCTGGGACTGCAGGGTAGGTTAGGCCCCTTATGACACTGAAAGTGGGGACCCCACAGGTGGTCAAATGAATCACCATCTGGTGCTCTTCCTCATTAATTTCATTTGCCCTTATGAAATATCGCATATGCTCCACGTACTGAGCTCCATCTTCCACACACGCATTAAACGCACGAGTCTACAGATGGGCGATGAGTCTCCTTTGCGTTGAGGGAGCCTATAGAATCATAGAATTTACGGCGCAGAAAGAGGCCTTTCGGCCCATCGAGTCTGCACCGGCTCTTGGAAAAAGAACCCTACTAAAGCCCTAATGGGCAATTTAGCGTAGCCAATTCACCTAACATGCACATCTTTGGACTGTAAGAAGTCTTACAACACCAGGTTAAAGTCCAACAGGTTTGTTTCAAACACTAGCTTTCGAAGAACTGCTCCTTCCTCAGGTGAATGAAGAGGTATGTTCCAGAAACATTCAAAGATGCCAGACAATGCTTAGAATGCAAGCATTTGCAGGTATTTAAGTCTTTACAGATCCAGAGATAGGGGCAGGTTAAAGAGGTGTGAATTGTCTCAAGCCAGGACAGTTGGTAGGATTTTGCAAGCCCAGGGCAGATGGTGGGGGATGAATGTAATGCGACATGAATCCAAGGTCCCGGTTGAGGCCACACTCAAGTGTGTGGAACTTGGCTATAAGTTTCTGCTCGGCGATTCTGCGTTGTCGCGTGTCCTGAAGGCCGCCTTGGAGAACACTTACCCGCAGATCAGAGGCTGAGTGCCCTTGACAGCTGAGGTGTTCCCCGACTGGAAGGGAACATTCCTGCCTGGTAATTGTTGCGCGATGTCCGTTCATTCGTTGTCGCAGCGTCTGCATGGTCTCGCCAATGTACCACACTTCGGGACATCCTTTCCTGCAGCGTATGAGGTAGACAACGTTGGCCAAGTCGCATGAGTATGTGCCGCGTACCTGGTGGGTGGTGTTACCACGTGTAATGGTGGTACCCATGTCGATGATCTGGCACGTCTTGCAGAGATTGCCATGGCAGGGTTGTGTGGTATCGTGGTCACTGTTCTGAAGGCTGGGTAATTTGCTGCAAACAATGGTTTGTTTGAGGTTGCGCGGTTGGTTGAAGGCAAGTAGTGGGGCTGTGGGAATGAGCTTGGCAAGATGTTCATCTTCATCGATGACATGTTGAAGGCTGTGAGGAAGATGTCGTAGGTTCTCCGCACAGACAGTAACCTGAGGCCGGAATTGAACTTGGGTCCCTGGAGCTGTGAGGCAGCAGTGCTAACCACTGTGCTACCGTGCCGCCCCTGTTTTATTCTCGCTGGCAATATTGTAGTCAATGAGGAGTCCTGAAAAGGAGAAAACAGTTTATTTCCTACTCACGCTAGGAAATACAATAACAAACTAATAGTCCAAGTCCCAGCCTGGACCATCCTGAGATACCGGCTTGTTCCTCGGCCGGCTTTTAGCTCGGGGAATTAACAAGCCCACTGCTGGCTCTCTGTGCCTCAGTAGGAGCTCACACTCCATGAGCCCCATGGGAAGATCAATCGGTTTGCTGCTGTGGGTGTTGTGAGGGTTATAACAGTATTCGATTAGTTTCTTTGGCCTTCCCTTTCCCCATCGCCCTATAACTTTTTCCACTTCAAGGCTGGAACCTGCCGTTCTGAATTGGAATCTCAGTGGTGGGTCTGGAGTGAGTGATTCCTGTTTGAGAGGAGTGGGAGAACAGCTGAACAGGTGTAATTTTGCATTGTTCAGCTCATTGCTTCTGTATCTGTGCAGAGTATGGTGAATCTCATCATCCCTGCCCTTACTTCATGGGATCAAATGTCGGTTGCCATATTTGAAGGGCACCTAGTCAGCCTCCCTTCCCTTCCCTCCTTAACCCACCTCCCAGGTCAAGCCTCCATGCCAGCCCTTCCATCTGACCCAGGTCCAGCCTTTGGGCAACTTCTGCTACCCGCACCGAATATGTGTGTGGTTATGAGAAGATCCCCAAGAGGGCTAAAGCTGGGTCAAGTCATGGAAGAAGTGAAGTTGATAGTTGCACATCATTTATATACAATCGTAAAACTGAATGAGCTAATTTTGTGCTTGCAGTGAACCTAATTTGACATGGACACTTAATTCCAGTGATGTGGCATTTTAATGAGCATGCCTTTTGGACAGCACGGTAGCACAAGTGGTTAGCACTGTGACTTAACAGCGCCAGGGTCCCAGGTTCAATTCCCCGCTGGGTCATTGTCTGTGCTGAGTCTGCACGTTCTCCCCGTGTGTGCGTGGGTTTCCTCCAGGTGCTCCGGTTTCCTCCCACAGTCCAAAGACGTGCAGGTTAGGTGGATTGTCCATGATAAATTGCCCTTAATGACCAATAGGTTAGGAGGGGTTATTGGGTTACGGGGATAAGGTGGAAGTGAGGGCATAAGTGGGTCAGTGCAGATTCGATGGGCCGAATGGCCTCCTTCTGAACTGTATGCCCTAAGTTCTTATGCCTGACATGCTAACACATGCAAAAGGACTTCCCAATACTGTTTGGCAGGGAAGCTCATCCCAAGAACAGAATTCCGACAGTTCACGCCAATGTCAGGAAACTGATTTTTGGTCTTTTCTCCAATTCCTTTCAAGTTTGTTTCTAAATGTATTTCAGTAAGTGCATTCCAGAACAAAACAAAATGGTTCGAAAAAGGTTCCTCATTTCCCATCTATAAATGTTGTTGATTATTTTAATTTGTTTTTATTCATTCATGGGATGTGGCACGGTGGTTAGCACTGCTGCCTCACAGTGCCAGGGACCCGGGTTCAATTTCAGCCTTGGGTGACTGTGTGGAGTTTGCACTTTCTCCTTATGTCTGCGTGGGTTTCCTCCAGATGCTCCGGGTTCCTCCCACAGCCCAAAGATGTGTAGATTAGGTGAAATGGCCACGATAAATTGCCCTTTTGTGTCAAAAGAAGTGCAGGTTAGGTGGGGTTACATGGATAGGGTGAGGTAGTGAGACTAGGTAGGATGTTCTTTCAGGCGGCTGGTGCAGATTAAATGGGCTGAATGGCCCCCTTATGTACTGTAGGGATTCTATATGGACATCACTGGCAAGGCCAGCATTTGTTGCCCATCCCTAATTACCCTTGAACTGAGTGGTTTACCAGGTCATCTTAGAGGATAGTTAAAAGTCAACCACATTGCTGTGGGTTGGTGGAGTCACATGTAGGCCAGACCAGGTAACAACGGCAGATTTCCTTCCCGAAAGAACATTAGTGAAGCAGATGTGCAATGACATGGTCAACATTTAACTCCAGATTTTTATTGAGATTAATTTTCACCATCTGCTGTGGTGGGATTCGAATCCGCATCCCCAGAGCATTACTCTGGGTCTGGGTCTCTGGATTATTCATCCAGTGACAATACCACAACGCCATCGTCTCCCCCTTTGCATCCTTTGGTTACTGACCCTCCTGCCAGTAAAAACAGTTTCTCCTTATTTGCTCCATCAAAACCCTTCTCAATTTTGAACACTCGATTAAACCTTTCTATAATGTTCTGTTCTCTCAGGAGTACTGCCCCAGATCCTTTACTCTATACGAATAATTGAATCCTCCCAGATACCATTCTAGAAAATATCCTCGACACATCTTCTTCCAGACACTCCAACTCCAATTTATTTTGAGCTTTTTCACTTCTCCCGAAGCTGCTCAGACCTAATCTTCCTGCTTCTCAGACAGCTGCATCAATATTCTCCACCACAATTGCAAATCCATAGAGAATGCCTCCTGTGCAGCCGGAGGCCATTCGGCCCATCAAGTTAACACCGACCTTCTGGAAGACGACCCTACCTAGGTCCATTCTCTCCTCAGTCGCATCCACTATCCCCTCTCTGACAGACACTCCCCTCAATCCCATCCCCCAGTGCTCCATTCCCTTTCGCTGACGCTCCTGAATCCCATCCCCCCCAAACCCCATTCCATCGCTCAGATAGACTCACCCTCAGTCCCATCCCCCATCCTCTCTGTCATGATATGCAAACATGCAGCTAATGAACACATAGAATAGGACACGACCAATGAGCAGTCAGGACACTCAGGGGTGGTATGTCACTATAAAAGGAATGAGGCATTCACACCCCACCTCTTTCCACAGGCCAACATCTACAGAGTGAGACAGGGTATATCCTCAGCATCACACCCCAGCACGTGGCTTAGAGCAAGGCTGGTTCAGTTAGACTGAGTTACTACATTTAGATTAGCAGAGAGTCAAACTCATTGAGAACTGTGCTAATAGTTCAATAAAACACATTGAACTCACTTCAAAGTCTGAAGCATCTTTTACTCAAAACTGCATTAAGTGGCAGCCTGTGTTATTTCAAATTACATAACACGACATGATACCAGGAGTCTGTTCAATCCAATTAGTTCAACTCAGCAAGATGAAAATGAAAAAAAAAATGAAAATGCTTCAATGAAGTTACTGTGAATAGCCCCTAGTCGCCACATTCCGGCGCCTGTTCGGGGAGGCTGGTACGGGAATTGAACCGTGCTGCTGGCCTGCCTTCGTCTGCTTTAAAAGCCAGCGATTTAGCCCAGTGTGCTAAACCAGATCCATGACGACCAGCGAATGTATACCGGCACAATGGAAAATATTCTGACTCCTCACCAGCTCAGGACCTCCGGCAATCTCAGTGCCAACTGGCGGACATTCAAGCAGAAATTGCAGCTTTATGTCGAAGCATCAGACCTCAATGTCTAATACACAGAAGATAGCCCGTCTCCTCACCACAGCGGGTGATCACGCCTTGGAAATATTCAATTCCTTTCACTTCGCAGAAGATCAGGACAAGACAAAGTTTCAGACCATCCTGGACAGTTAGACAGCCACTGTGAGGTGGACACCAACAAAATCTTCGAGCGCTACATATTCAAGCAGTGATTGCCAGGTAAAGACGAATCCTTCAACTCATATTTAACTAACCTTAGACTGCTAGCACAATCCTACAACTTTGGTGATATCACTGACTCCATGATCAGAGACAACATCGTTTTTGGAGTTGACTCTGATCCTCTGAGAGAGCAGTTACTGAAGATCAAGTATATGACCCTGCCAGTCACAATTGAAACATGCACAGTGCATGAGCACGCTAAAAACCGTTATTCCCAATACAAAATGGCAGAAAATGATAAACTAGCCTCCCATGAGGCGGAGAATGTGCAGGCCATCTCCCGGATTGATGAAAGTGGCCATATTGCGCGCTCTTCCCGGGGCCCGATGCATGCGCAATGCGAACAGGATAACGAAGCGGCCGAAACCCGCACTGTGCAGGTGCAGACGTCTGAGAACCGCACTGCGCATGTACAACGATGCATGGAGCGTCAGCACGCCGACGTCATGACACGTTCGAACTGTGGCACTGCCCATTAAAAGAAATACTACCCTGCAAGAGGCTGACGCTGTTTAAACTGCGGGAAGCCAGGCCACTATGCAGCCCTGTGCATATCTGCACCACCAGTCAGGAGCCAGCGCTCACAATTCCGATGACAGCGTATCCGGAGTGTGCAACAACGCCAACAGGATTCTGATCCCAGCAGTGCAACGGATCGAGATGATGAATGCCTGGACAACGCCTATCGTGTGGGCATTATTACAAAGTGTGAATGTGCCACACCAGACTCATCGCAAGTCCAGTCAATCCTCGCTGTGGATTCCGAGGACGAATGGCAAGCAGTGATGAAGGTCAACCACTGCCCCATCCAGTTCAAGCTGGACACAGGTGCCTCTGCCAACCTCCTCTCACAGGCACACTTCAGACGCATTAAGAAGCCCCCCATGGTCCTTCCAGCTGCCTGCAAGCTCCTGGATTACAACGGGAATGCCATCATGGCACTGGAATTCTGCCATCTGCACACATCCAACCAGTACACACAAGCATAGTTACGCTTTGAAATTGTTAAGCCGGACAGGGCATTCCTACAAGGTGTGCACGCCTGTAAGCAGCTGAACCTCATTCAAAGGGTTTACACCACAACATCTGGGGTTTATACTGCCATAATCGCATGCCATTTGGCATCATCTCGGCATCGAAGATATTCCATCGCATCATGGAGCAGATGATGGAAGGCATTGAAGGGGCTTGCTTGTACGTGGACGACATCATCATATGGTCCACGACCCCTGAAGAACATGTGTCCCATCTCCAGAAAGTATTCCGTCATGTACATGCCAAAGGCCTCCAGTTAAACAGGTCCAAATGTTGTTTTGGCACATCGACGCTCAAGTTCCTAGGCAACCAGATCTCACAGCATGGTGTGCGCCCGGACACAGACAAAATCAAGGCCATCGAGGTGATGAAGGTCCCTGAGGACAAAAAGGCGGTGCTGCGCTTCTCGGGCATGGTCAATTTTCAGGGCAAGTTCATTCCAAACATGGCCACACACACCACGGCCCTACGCAACCTGGTGAAAAATTCAACTGCCTTTGAGTGGTAGGCGGCACACCAGACAGAGTGGCTGGAGCTGAATGCCAAGCTCACCACTGCACCAGTCCTGGCATTGTTCGACCCGGACCGGGAGACAAAGATAGCCATAGATGCGAGTCAGAATGGCATCGGTGCAGTGTTGCTTCAACGAGATGACCCATCATCCTGGGCACCAGTAGTCTACCCATCAAGGGCGATGACACCCACTGAAACCAGATATGCTCAGATTGAGAAGGAGTGCTTGGGTCTTCTCACCGGCATACTCAAATTTCATGATTATGTCTACGGCCTGCCAACATTCACTGTTGAGATGGATCATAGGCCTCTGGTCCACATCATCCACAAGGACCTGAACGACATGACGCCTCGGTTGCAGAGAATCCTGCTTAAACTTAGGAGGTATGACTTCAACTTGGTGTACACACCTGGCAAGGAGCTCATCATCGTTGATACATTGTCCCACTCCATCATCTCGCTTAGTGAGCCGCTGGAGATCATCTAGCTCATCGAATCACAGGTGCAGCTGTGTGCTAGCACTCTCCCGGCGACAGATGAGAAGGTAGTTCTCATCCGTGATAAGACAGCCAAAGACCCCCTCTTGCAGCACGTCATCCACAACCTCACCTATGGCTGGCAGAAAGGGCAGTGCCCACAACTTTACAATGTGAAGGATGACCTGATGGTGATTGATGGTATCCTCCTCAAGCCGGTCAGGATTGTCATTCCGCTCAGTCTCCAGAGCTTGGTGCTGTGGCAGATTCATGAGGGACACCTGGGCGTTGAGAAGTGCCGACGCAGAGCCCGGCAAGCTGTCTAGAGCCCGCTGAGAGGGTCGCCTGCATCGTGGCGGGCTTCTGTGTCCTCCACAACATCGCAAAGCAGAGGGGTGATGTGCTGGAGGAGGAGGATGGTGCCAGGCCTACTCCAACGAGGAGGATGCGGGGAGGGCGAGGATGGGCAGCACATGGGGCCTAGGCAGGTACAGGAGGCCACACAACGTGTGCGCCAGAGCCAATGCACATGGGAGGCTCTGATCGCTTTCAAGGACTGAGGTGGGGGGGGGGGGGGGGGGGGGAGGAGAGTAGGAATGGGAGGAGAGGGGTAGCGGGGGGGGGGGAAGGGGGGGCTGGGCAGGGGCATAAACACTGCATCCCACCCCACCCGGACTTCGACTGTCCTCCTCCTCCAGTGTTCCTATCTCCACCTGATGTAATAATAATAATCTTTATTGTCACAAGTAGGCTTACTACATTAACACTGCAATGAAGTTACTGTGAAAATCCCCTAGTTGCCACACTCTGGCGCCTGTTCGGGTACATTGAGGGAGAATTCAGAATGTCCAATACAGGAGCAGGGATATCTTGTTGCAATTATACAGGGCCTTGGTGAGTCCGCACCTAAAATATTGTGTGCAGTTTTGGTCTCCTTCTCTGTTGAAGGATGGTCTTGCTGGGGAGAGAGTGCAGTGAAGGTTTACCAGGCTGATTCCTGGGATGGTGGGACTGATCTGCTTTCCGACCAAAGGCTCTCACCTCCATTTTGCGGGCTGCAGCGACAATTCCCCTTCCTCCTCTTCATCTTCTTGTACCAGAGCAGCTGTGTGGTGCACACCAGATAGTGTCCCAGGAGCCTCTTCACTAAAGTGCGTAACCGAGGTGAATGTCTCTGGGATGGTGGAGGGTGTTGGAGACAGCTGTGAGAGGAAATCTGTGTCATCCCCAGACTCGAGCTCCAGACTGTCCTGGGTTTCGGGTCGAGGTCTCCATTGTGCTGCTGTCCTCATCTCTGGTCGGCCCATGGGGCGGGGGGGGGCTCCAGTTCTGGTACTGGCTGGGGCAGGGGACACCAGATGGACCCACCCCATCACCAGCAGGTCCTGCAGGACACAAGGCTAGACAGATAATGAGACCATAGGCTGGGGGGGAACGGGGGTGGTGTAGGTGAGGGTGAGAATAGTGTGGGGGTGACGGTGGTATGGAGGTGATGTTGGAGGGGGGGGTAAGACAGACCTGTCACGGGGAACTGCAATTCAGCAGGGTGTAATTTTCTCACCTGCAACCGACCTCCACCCCAGCAACGTTCCTTTCCTTTTGGGCCATGGACCATGTCCAGGGCCCTCTGCTCAGGGTAATTCGAGAAATAGTTGATGATCACAACGAAGTTGCGACCATTCGCATGAAAGAGGCCAATGCCAACCTTGGACCATGGAGAGGTCACTATGTGATGCTGTTGGAGTATCTCCTTGCTCTGCGCTGGCTGGAACCGCTGACAGGTAGCACAGTTCAGGGCCATGTTCGTCCTGGCTGATGCCGGGCCAGTCCAGGCACCTGAACAACCGTTGCTGATTGAATTCCAATATCCATTGTCTGCAGAGGGTGAAAGGCTGGTGCATACCCTCATGTCCAACCAGGTCCTCTGGGCTACACATTTGCCCAGGATGGCACTGTCCCTGTATATCCACACCTCTGGCACTGGCGCCCGCTCCTGCTGCCAGGGGTACTGTTGGCTGCCACTGCCCATGCCAGCGGTATGCTCTGCGGCCCCTGACCAGCACCCCACTATAGGGGAGTACTGTGGATGTTGCCCTTAGATAGGCCACGTGATGCGCTGCCAGCGGGTTGCAGCTGGTTGGGGGGAGTGGTATGGTTGTGGGTGGAGTATGGGGGTGGTGGGATAGGGGCACCCATACATCCGGCATTATTCTGCAGAACTAAGGCCAAAGTGGGTGGTCACCCCGGCCCCATGGCCTGTCCCGCCGTCACATTACTCCCCTCACGCCCCCAGCCCTAGCAGGTCCCCCTCCCCGCCAACCCTAGTCAGCCCTGCCAGTGTCAAAACCTGCAGCCCAGGGTTGTGCCTCTGCATGACCTATCTCCTCTCTCCCCCTCATCAGCCACGGTGACTGCTTCCTGATGTTTGAAAGCACAAGTGAACCTTGCCAATGGAAATTCCCCTCAGTGGAGGTGGAGAATTGCGGAGTCCCCGGAGGTAAGGCCCGCTAATGATATGCCAACGGTGTTTGCTATATGTGCGGAGTAGGACACATTGATGCCACTGTTGGGGCATGGAGGTTTGAGATTTGACGTGAAACCAGAGCCCGTCACGATTTCGCCATCAAAACCGTTTCTCTGACCAATTTGGTTTCCTGAATCCGATGTCAGCAGACGGAAATTCTGAGGGACATTTTTTAAATTTAATTTATGGGCTGTGAGCATTGCTGTATGGGTCAGCATTTATTGCCCATTCCGAGTTGCCCTTCAGAAGGTGGTGGTTGTGGTGATATGCATCACTGTAAATACACAAGGGGTTAATGTAAATACACTTAGAGGGAGCACCAGAGACATGACACACAGACATTCAACCAATAGGTCAGTGAGACAGGACACGACCAATGGGCATTCAAGAAACACACAGAGGTGACACTACCACAGGAGGGCATTACACCAACCCATATATAAAGGACACATCACACATGATCTTCCTCTTTCCAGTGGAGACACTTAGTGAGTACACAGGGTTGATTGAACACATCACACCCACCACGTGGATTGTAGCAGACTGGTTAGATAGTCTGAGTAGCTGTAGCAGGATTAACAGGAGAGTCGAATCCAAGTAGGAGAATCGTTAACAGTTTAATAAATGTGTTAAAGCTATCTCCAAGTCTGAACCTTCCTTTGTCAGAGTGCACATCATGGAAGCAGCTTATGCTACGTCAAGAGCATAACAAAACAGTGGTGAGCTGCATTCTTGAACTGCTGCAGTCCCTGAGATGTGCTGTTAGGGAGGTAGTTTCTGGATTTTGGCCCAACGACAGTGAAGGAACAGTGATGTATTTCTAAGTCAGGGTGGTGAGTGACTTGGAGGGGAACCTCCAGGTGGTGGGGTTCCCAGGTACCTGCTGCTCTTGTCCTTCTAGATGGTCGTGATCGTGGGTTTGGAAGGTGCTGTCTAAGGTACCATGGTGGGTTCTTCAATACATCTTATAATAATAATCTTTATTGTCACAAGTAGGCATCTTATAGATGGTACTCACAGATGCCACTTTTCAGCGGTGGTGGAGGGTTTGAATGTTTGTGGAAGGGGGAGAAATCAAATGAGCTGCTTTGTCCTGGATGGTGTCGAGTGTCTTGAGTGTTGTTGGAGCTGCACTCATCCAGGCGAGTGGAGAGTATTCCATTACACCCCTGACTTGTGCCTTGTAGATAGTGAACAGACTTGGGGGTTGGGGGGGGGGGGCGGCGGCGGTGTCAGGAGGTTAGTTACTTGTCATAGGATTCCTAGCCTTTGATCATCAGTGAACTAACTCAAAATTTGCGACACGCCAAAGATTCACGGTCACTTTTACTCTTCAAACAGATTTTTAGTAACTTAAATCATTAAATAAATGATTTCAAAACCTGACTATCTCCTTACTGCAGGAAACTGCAGTTCTATATCAAAGTACAACCATTTAATTTAAGCTTTAACTTGGGATTCATGTTGGGAAACAGCAATCAGACCACATCACAGTGTGAGTGATTGAGAAAACGGATTACAACATATCCGGCAAGCCTAATCTCTGGGAGTCAGGAGCAAACCACGTGGATTGGCAAACCACAGCTGCTCCACCTCTCCATCCAAACACATGGTTCTCTCTCACATCCCCAGTGCTGAGGAGACAGAAGCAATTTAGGGAGGAGATTCAGGAGTTTACAGTTAGCATTATTGCCTCACAGCAATTTGTACAATGGGTTTCGTCCGGGAGCTCCGGTTTCCTCCCACAGTCCAAAGACGTGCAGGTTAGGTGAATAAACCGTGCTAAATTGCCAGATAGTGCCCAAAGATGTACAGGTTAGGTGGATTGGCCATGCTATATTTCCCCTTAGTGTCCAAGGATGTGCATTTCGGTGGGGTTACAGGGATAGGGTGGGGAATTGGGCCCAGGTTGGGTGCTCTTTTGGAGGCTTGGGCAGACCCGATGGGTTGAGTGCCTCCTCCTCACTGTAGGGATTCTGTGGTTTAAATAGCTAAATGCATGACTTCCAACAATGAAACAAAAATAGAAATGCATAAGAATTAAATGAGTGCAATTCTTTGGTGGCACGGTGGCACAATGGTTAGCACTGCTGCCTCACAGCACCAGGACCGGGTTCAATTCTGGCCTTGGGTGACTGTCTGTGTGGAGTCTGCACGTCCTCCCCATGTGTGTGTGGGTTTCCTCCGAGTGCTCCATTTTCCTCCCACAGTCCAAAAGTGTGCAGATTTGGTGGATCGGCCATGCTAAATTGCCCCTTAGTGTCCAAAAGGTTAGGTGGGGTTACTGGGATGGGTTGCAGCATGGACCGAGGTAGGGTGTTCTTTCGGAGGGTTTGTAGAGACTCAATGGACAAATCATCTCCTTCTGCACTGTAGGGATTCTATGAGTGCATTTGAAATGGTTGCAGGGCTGGAGGAGATTACAAAGATAGGGGAGTTGGGTGACAGGGTGTGACGTTCTTGGGAACATTCAGCAAGATTCAGCAAGAAACATTCCGAATCAGAAGTGCACATCCTTTGATTTCCCTCTGGACTCTCTACTGGTATTAGACTATGGTAGCCTTTGTAAAAAATGCACAATGTAATTTTCAATGCACTATTGATGGGGGAGGCAGAGCAAGGCAATCCTTAACCTTCCACAAACCACATTGTCTCCTGGGAGAGCCATACAAAATACAGGTAAATATCATTGGGACTAACTTAAGGAAAAATCAGAGCTAACTCTCTCTGAGCCCTTCAAGGTCCAAGAGACCACAATGCCATGACACTGTGCCCAGTAACACATCTGCCCTCAGGGAGTTGAATGTGTGACTCAAAGAATGTGGGAAAAAGAATTCCCAGTTTATGTAGCACTGGTACCAATAGTGAGGAAAAGGAGGAGCTATTCCAACAGTGAGAGCTGACAATAGGCTTTCAACTAAGTTTAGTGACCACAGAGGAGTCCACAATGAGAAGCATAATTAAGCTTATTTTCTTGCAAACTAAACTATACACACAGTACACTCCAGGTCCTGCGGATATGGAGTGGTTTGGAGACCTGTTTGTGGGAGCAGCTCTTTAAGCTTGATGGGGTTGGTAGCAGAGTACGAGCTGCCCAGCGGGAATGGGTTCCGGTGCTTATAGGTTTGGGATTATGTGAGTAGACAGGTGCTATCCTTTCCTGACCTTCCGCCCCGGGGTTGCATGACAAAGTGATGTCAAAAACAAGGGTTAGTGAGGGCAGGGTGTCTCACAAGTCCTTAAAGACATGCTGTTAGGTAATTTGGACATTCTGAATTCTCCCTCTGTGTACCCGAACAGGCGCCAGACTGTGGCGACTAGGGGATTTTCACTGTAACCTCATTGCGGTGTTAATGTAAGCCTACTTGTGACAACAGTAAAGATGATTACTAATATCCATTGGCAGATCAACTGAAGTGACAGACGGTCTCTTGGGACATTACGTAGGTCAGGAACGCGAGGGATGGTTTAGTGACAGCACCAAGAGAGGTCGGTGCAGCATTTGAGGCTTTCTACAAGGATCTGTAAAGGTCGGAGCCATCGGAGGGGGTGTTACATGTGGCGGAGTTTCTAGACAGGTTGTCCTTCCTGAGAGTAGAAGAGAAAAGTGTGGAGGAGCTGGAGGCCCCGTTGGACTCAGATGAAGTGCTGAGGGTGATTGGATTGATGGAGACGGACAAGGGTCCGAGCGCTGAAGTGTATCCTTTCGCATTTTACAAACAATTCTCAGACCAGCCGGTACCAGTAATGGTAGATATATCAGGGGCTGGTTTAGCACAGTGGGCTAAAAAGCTGGCTTGCAATGCAGAACAAGGCAGCAGCGCAGATTTAATTCCTGTACCGGCCTCCCCGAACAGGCGCCGGAATGTGGTGACAAGGGGCTTTCACAATAACTTAATTGCAGCTTACCTGTGACAATAAGCGATTATTATTATTATATATTCAACAATGCTGTAGCTCGAGCTTACCTGCCTCATAGAGGATTGGCTGACTGGCAGAGAGTGGGGATAAAGGGGTCTATTGCATGATGTCAGCCGGTGACAAGTGGTGTGCCTCAGGAGTCTGTGCTGGGACCACAACATTTCACAATATACATTAATGATCTGGAAGAAGGAACTGAAGGCACTGTTGCTGAGTTTGCAGATTATACAAAGATCTGTAGATTGCCAGGTAGTATTGAGGAAGCAAAGGGGCTGCAGAAGTATTTGGGAAAACTAGGAGAGTGGGCAATGAAGTGGCAGATGAAATACAATGCGGAAAAATGTGACGTTATGAACTTTGGAAGGAGGAATGGAGGCATAGACTATTTTCTAAATGTGGACAAGTTTAGGAAAGCAGAAGCACAAAGGGACTTGGGAGTCCTTGTTCACGATTATCTTAAAGTTAACATGCAGGTTCAGTCAGCAGTTAGGAAGGCAAATGCAATGTTAGCATTCATGTCAAGAGGACTAGCATACAAGACCAGGGATGTACTTCTGAGGCTGTATAAGGCTCTGATCAGATCCCATTTGGAATATTTTGAGCAGCTTTGGGACTTGATCTAACGAAAGATGTACTGGCCTTGGACAGGGTCCAGAGGAAGTTCACAAGAATGATCCCTTATGAGGAACGGTTGAGGACTCTGGGTCTGTACTTGTTGGAGTTTAGAGGGATGAGGGAGGATCTTATTGAAATTTACAGGATACTGCGAGGCCTGGATAGAGTGGACGTGGAGAGGATGTTTCCACTTGTCGGAAAAACTAGGACCAGAGGTCACAAACTCAGACCAATGGACGATCCTTTAAAACAGAGATGAGGAGGAATTTCTTTAGCCAGAGAGTGGTGAATCTGTGGAACTCTTTGCCGCAGAAGGCTGTGGAGGCCAAATTACTGAGTGTCTTTAAGACAGAGATAGATAGGTTCTTGATTAACAAGAGGATCAGGGGTTATGGGGAAAAGGCAGGAGAATGAGGATGAGAAAAATATCAGTCATGATTGAATGGCAGAGCAGACTCGATGGGCTGAGTGGCCGATGTCTTTTGATACGCTTACACATGCCTCCATCTCCCTCATATTAAATAAAGATAAGGACCCCATTGGGTGTGGTTCTTACAGGCCCATTTTGCTGATAAATGTGGATGCTAAGATACTGGCTAAGGTGCTGGCTGAGCCATGTGTCCCAGATATAGTCGTGGAGGACCAGACGAGATTTGTGAAGGGTAGGCAGCTGTCATCTAATATATAGCAGATTCTGAACGTTGTCCTCTCGCCTTCCTTGGTTCCCAAACCAGAGGTGATTATAACTAAAGATGTAGAGAAAGCATTCACCTGCGTAGAGTGGCAGTACCTCATTGAGGTGCTTAGGAGGTTTGGGTTAGGGCAGAAATTAATTTCATGGATGCGGCTGCTGTACACGAACCCCATGGCTAGCATTCGTACCAATGCAACAAGATCAGGATACTTTCCTCTGAGCAGGGTTACAAGACAAGGATGCCCATTGTCACCGCTCCTTTTTACTCTGGCCATAGAACCTCTGGCGAAAGCACTAAGGCCTTCTGGGGGATGGAGGGAGATTGATCGGGGGGGTGGGAGGAGAACATAGGGGGCGGGATTCTCTCTTCTGGGGACTATGTCCCCGCGCCCACCGGAAAAAGGCGGGAATCACTGGACATTTTCCGAGAAAGTCGGGGGTGATTCTCCGTCTTGAAGAGGGCCAGTAGGGCCCCGGCGTGCGTCCCGCAGCTCCAGCTGCCGGTGGGGCCTGCTGTACATACCGTGTGGCCGCGCATGTGCACGGTGGCCGTCTTCGCGCCGGCCCCCATGCAACATGGTGGCGCAGTACAGGGGCTCGGCGCGGAGGAATCTGCGTGCCCGCCGATCGGTAGCCACTGATCGCGGGCCTGGCCACCGTGGAGCCCCCCCCCCTCCCATCCCCCGGAGTCGAATCCCCCACTCCCCCACCAGGACGGCCCCCACAGCCAGAAATCCGAGGTCCTGCCGGGTGGCACCACATGTGAACCATGTCGGAGAGACTCGGCGGAACTCGGTGGACACCTGGCCCGTTGAGCGGCGAGAATCGCTGCAGGGACCGCTTTCAATGGCCCCCGACCGGCACCACGAGACCGGCGCCGATTCTCCGATCACCAGAGAATTGTGTGCCAGCGTGGGAGCCTATTTTGGGTTATTCTCCCCTCCCGCGCCGAGCATGATTTTGGCGTGGAAGGTCGGAGAATCCCGCCCAGAGTGTCACTTTATCCTGATGACCTGCTCCCATATGTCATGGATCCTGTCTCCTCTATGGACCAGATAATGAGACTCCTGAGGGACTTTGGCTCCTTCTCGGGCTATAATTCAAGTCTGCGGAAACGTGAGTATTTTCCAATTAATGGATTAGCCGAAATCGAGAGAATTTCATTTTTGAATCGCCTGGGGGCAGAGAATCAGAATGAAGTTAGTCATTTCGAACTGAGAAAAGATGAAAATTCTTACCAGGTTGCCCGTTTTTGAAATTCTCAACCTCAGAGGACTTTGAATGCATGGTCGTTGAGTCTATTTGAGGTTGAGGGCAATAAATGTTTGGAGTCTAAGGGAACATGGAATCAGGAAGGAAAGTGCAGCTGAGATCGAAGACCAGCCATGAGAAAATAGAATGGTGGACCATGCTAGAGGTTCATAAGGCCTGATACTATTTCTTCTTGTTTTGAGTTTTACATGGAGATTTGTTGGTCTCTCTCGGAATCTCACCCAGCTTCCTTCTGGGTGCTTACAATTATCCACAGTCTTTGCATTGTGCCAGCTATTCATTCTAAAGGTTAATGATTCTCTGGAAAGAGATAATTCTCAGTTCCACATCTATTTCTATGCTTTCATGAGGTCATCATAGAATCATGACATAGAGTCCCAACATTGCAAAAGAAGGCCATTCGGCCCATCGGATTCATACCGACCCTCCAGAAGAGAACTCTACCTAGATTCACCCCCCCACCCAATCCCCATAACCCCACCTAACCTTTGGACGCTAAGGGCAATTTATCATGGCCAATCCACCTAACCTGCACATCTTTAGACAGTGGGAGGAAACCGGAGCACCCAAAGGAAACCCATGCAGAGAGGGGGAGAATGTACAAACTCCACACAGGCAGTCACCCAAAAGTCAGAATCAAACATGGGTCCCTGGTGCTGTGAGGTAGCAGTGCTAACCACTCTGCCAACATGCCATCCCTAATCCCCTGTCTACTAATTCTCCCTAATTTATGGAACTCACCTACCCACATGCATTAAATCAAATCCTTTCTTGATCAGCAGCTGTAATCCAGGTGGTAAAAGTGAGTATTGCAGGGTTTTACCCAGCAACAAATAGGAATGATGATATATGTTCAAGTTAGCATGGTATGTCACTTAGAGCGCAGGAGGAAGTGATGAGCTGCCCTTATTCTTCAGTGTAATAGAAGGTGTGGGTTTGGAAGATGCTATTGAAGAAACTTTGATGAGTTGTTGCAATGCATCCTACAGATGGTGCACATCTCTGCCATATTGCCCCAGCACAGGCAGCAAGGAACGTTTGAGGTGGTAGAAAGGATGCTAAATCAGCCGGTATACTTTGTTCTGTCTGATACATAGATATATAGAATCCCTACAGTGCAGAAGGGGGCCATTCGGTCCATCGAGTCTGCACCAACCCTTCAAAATGAGGCTATGACAGGTGAGGACCTTGAGAGGATTGTTATCACTAAGGAGGTAGTGATGGGCAAGCTAATGGGGCTAAAGGTAGACAAGTCTCCTGGCCCTGATGGAATGCATCCCAGAGTGCTAAAAGAGATGGCTAGGGAAATTGCAAATGCACTAGTGATAATTTACCAAAATTCACTAGACTCTGGAAATTAGCAAACGTGACCCCACTGTTTAAAAAAGGAGGTAGGCAGAGAGCGGGTAATTATAGGCCAGTTAGCTTAACTTCAGTAGTAGGGAAGATGCTGGAATCTATCATCAAGGAAGAAATAGTGAGGCTTCTGGATGGAAATTGTCCCATTGGGCAGACGTAGCATGGGTTCATAAAGGGCAGGTCGTGCCAAACTAATTTAGTGGAATTTTTTGAGGACATTACCAGAGCGGTAGATAACGGGGAGCCAATGGATGTGGTATATCTGGATTTCCAGAAAGGTTTTGACAAGGTGCCACACAAAAGGTTGCTGCATAAGATAAAGATGCATGGCATTAAGGGTAAAGTAGTAGCATGGATAGAGGATTGGTTAATTAATAGAAAGCAAAGAGTGGGGATTAATGGGTGTTTCTGTGGTTGGCAATCAATAGTTAGTGGTGTCCCTCTGGGTTCAGTGTTGGGCCCACAATTGTTCACAATTCACATAGATGATTTGGAGTTGGGAACCAAGGGCAATGTGTCCAAGTTTGCAGACGACACTAAGATGAGCGGTAAAGCAAAAAGTGCAGAGGATACCGGAAGTCTGCAGAGGGATTTGGATAGGTTAAGTGAATGGGCTTGGGTCTGGCAGATGGAATACAATGTTGACAAATGTGAGGTTATCCATTTTGGTAGGAATAATAGCAAAAGGGATTATTAATTAAATGATAAAATATTAAAACATGCCGCTGTGCAGAGAGACCTGGGTGTGTTAGGGCATGAGTCGCAAAATGTTGGTTTACAGGTGCAACAGGTGATTAAGAAAGCAAATGGAGTTTTGTCCTTCATTGTTAGAGGGATTCAAAGTGGGATGCCAGTGACCCAAGCCAGAATTGAACCAGGGTCCTTGACGCTGTGAAACAGCAGTGCTAACCACTATGCCACCGTGCCGCCCTAACTGTGTCAAGCTCATTGAGGCTTGGTGTGGCTGCACCCTTCCAGACAAGTGGAAAGTATCCCATCACACTCCTGAGTTATTCTGGTCGGTAATGGGGAGACTTTGGGGTTTACGGCAAGTCACCCAGCACAGAATTCCCAGCCTCTGATTGCCTCTTGTATTTATATGTCTGATCTAATAAAGCTTCTGGTGACAGGAATCCCCAAGATAGTGAAGGATTTGACAATTGTAATGGCATTGAAAATCAAGCCGGTTTGATGTGACATTTGATAGTTGGAGATGGCCTTTGCCAGTTCTGATCAACTCAAAGCTGGATGTTGACCAGGTTTTGTTATGTAGGCATCAATTATGTAGGCCTTCATTAACTGAGGATATCTATTAGATAAAAATGTCCATCCTAATGTATACATTCAATTCCTTCTCAATCACCACCACTGCATGAATCCCAAAAGACCAAACTCCTCCTCATTCAATAATCTCGAATTGAAAACCAACATTTCACATTCTAGCACATCTTCCAGGGTCTGAACTATAATGCAATAAACACGAGTATCAGGGCAGGCTCAGGAAGCTGAGTCACTCGCTCTGACATCTGATCACTAGATGCTGCTTTTCAAAGATTAAAATCAATAATTCAGCCAATCCACTTCTTTCAAGGCATCACAACCAACAATGGAAATCATCACTTTGCAACATATTGAGATAGAACCAGATTGTGTAACGTTCATTTTCTAAAAGAATCAACCAACATCACACTTCATTCACGATATGATACCAAGTGGACAGAGAGCGATTAGTAATGGGGACTGTTATAATGCGGGGGGTTGGGGGAGACATAACTGGGAATGTTGTAGTGGGAGGTAACTGGGAATATTGTAGTGGGTGGGTAACTGGAAGTGTTGTAGTGACTGGGTAACTGGGAGTGTTATAGTTGGGGACAACTGGGAATGTTGTAGTTATGGGGTAACTGGGACTGTTGTAGTGGGGGGTTACTGGGAATGTTGTAGTGGGGGTTACTGGGAATGTTGTAGTCGGGGGTTACTGGGAATGCTATAGTGGGGGGTAACTCAGTGTTGTAGTCGGGGGTTACTGGGAATGTTGTAGTCGGGGATTACTGGGAATGCTATAGTGGGGAGTAACTGGGAATATTGTAGTCGGGGGTTACTGGGAATGCTATAGTGGGGAGTAACTGGGAATGTTGTAGTCGGGGGTTACTGGGAATGTTGTAGTCGGGGGTTACTGGGAATGTTGTAGTCGGGGGTTACTGGGAATGCTATAGTGGGGAGTAACTGGGAATGTTGTAGTCGGGGGTTACTGGGAATGTTGTAGTCGGGGGTTGCTGGGAATGTTGTAGTCGGGGTTACTGGGAATGCTATAGTGGGGGGTAACTGGGAATGTTGTAGTCGGGGGTTACTGGGAATGTTGTAGTCGGGGTTACTGGGAATGCTATAGTGGGGGGTAACTGGGAATGCTGTAGTCGGGGGTTACTGGGAATGTTGTAGTGGGGGGTAACTCAGAGTGTTGTAGTGGGGGGTTGCTGGGAATGTTGTAGTCGGGGTTACTGGGAATGCTATAGTGGGGGGTAACTGGGAATGTTGTAGTCGGGGGTTACTGGGAATGTTGTAGTCGGGGGTTACTGGGAATGTTGTAGTGGGGGGTAACTCAGAGTGTTGTAGTGGGGGGTTACTAGGAATTTTGAAGTGATGGTGCATCTCGGATTGTCCTGGTTGGGGGGAAACTGGGAGACTTGTAGTGACGGGTAACTGAGGATGTTGTAGTGGGGGGGGAGGTAACAGGGAATGTTGTCACTGGGGTAACTGGGAAATCTGCAGTCGGGTGGGTAACGGGGTGTATTGTAGTGGGGGTTAACTAGGTGCATTGTAATGAAGGGTAACTGGGACTGTTATAGTGGGGGCAACTGGGAATGTAGTAGTTGTGGGGTAACTGGTAGTATTGTAGTGGGGGTTAACTGGGAATGTGGTAGTTGTGGGGTAACTGGTAGTATTGTAGTGGGGGTTAACTGGGAATGTGGTAGTTGTGGGGTAACTGGTAGTATTGTAGCGGGGGTTAACTGGGAATGTGGTAGTGGAGGGGTAACTGGGATTGTTGTGGTGAGTGCTAACTGGGAGTGTTGCAATGGCGGGGAAAATGGGAATGTTGTCATGGGGTAATTGGGATTGTTATAGTTGGGGAAAACTGGGAATGTTGTAGTGAGTGGTAACTGGGATTGTGGTAGCGAGGGGATAACTGGGAAAGTTGCAGTTGTGCGTAACTGAGTGTTGTATTGGAGATGTAACTGGGTGTGTTGTAATGTGGACGGAACTGGGAATGTTGTAGTGGAGTTAACTGGGAATGTTGTACTGGGGGTAACTGGGAGTGTTGTAGTGGGGACGTAACTGGGTATGTTGTAGTGGGGGGGTAACTGGGAGTGTTGTAGTGGGAACGTAACTGGGAATGTTGTAGTGGGGTTAACTGGGAATGTTGTACTGGGGTAACTGGGAGTGTTGTAGTGGGGGGTAACTCGGAGCGTTGTAGTGGGGGGGAGCTGGGAATGTTGTAGTGGGGACGTATCTGGGAGTGTTGTAGTGGGTGTGGTGAATGTAACATGGTAATTCACGCTGTATCTTTGTAAGCGCAGTAGTGTTACCCGACCACTAGGGGGAGTAGCTCTGGGAATGCTCAGGTGCTTGTACAGGGCTCCACCCTTGGCTCCGCCCATGACTCCTCCCCCTTGTGCTGCTGTATAAATACCCTTGTCCAGAGTCAGCCTGCAGTTCACTGAGGGTTCATCAACGGGTAACAGGCTGGCTCTGTAGTAAGTAGATTAAAGCCTATATTCATATCGGAAACACGTGTCTGGTGAATTGATGGTTCCATCAGTGGGGACGTAACTGGGTGTGTTGTAGTGGGGGGGAGCTGGGAGTATTGTAGTGGGGACGTATCTGGGTGTATTGTAGTGGGGACATAACTGGGTATGTCGTCATGGGGACGTAACTGGATGTGTTGTAGTGGGGACATAACTGGGAATGTTGTACTGGGGTAACTGGGAGTGTTGTAGTGGAGGGGTAACTGGGAATGTTGTACTGGGGGTAACTGGGAATGTTGTAGTGGGAACGTAACTGGGAACGTTGTCGTGGGGTTAACTGGGAATGTTGTACTGGGGGTAACTGGGAGTGTTGTAGTGGGGATGTAACTGGGTGTGTTGTAGTGGGGGCGTAACTGGGTGTGTTGTAGTGGGGATGTAACTGGGTGTGTTGTAGTGGGGACGTAACTGGGTGTGTTGTAGTGGGGACGTAACTGGAAATGTTGTAGTGGGGATGTAATTGGGAATGGTGTAGTGGGGGGGTAATTGGGAATGTTGTAGTGGGGGGGTAATTGGGAATGTTGTAGTGCGGGGTAACTGGTAATATTGTAGTGGGGGGGTAACTGGGACTGTTGTAGTGGGGCGGTAACTGGGAATGTTGTACTGGGGCGTAACTGGGAATGTTGTACTGGGGGGTTACTGGGAATGTTGTAGTGGGTGGGTAACTGGCAGTGTTGTAGTGGGTGGGTAACTGGGGAGTGTTGTAGTGGGGATAACTGGGAGTGTTGTAGTGAGGGTAGCTGGGAATTTTGTAGTGGAGAGTAACTGGGAGTGTTGTCACGGGGGGGTAACTGGGAGTGTTGTAGTGGGGGGGGTAACTGGGAATGTTGTAGTGGGGAGCTAACTGGGAGTGTTGTAGTGGGAGGGAGCTGGGAATATTGCAGTGGTGAGTAACTGGGAGTTTTGTCATGGGGGGTAAGTGGGTGTGTTGTAGTGGGGACCTAACTGGAAATGTTGTAGTGGGGGGGGTAACTGGGAATGTTGTAGTGGTGGGTAACACGGAATGTTGTAGTGGGGGGGGGTAACTGGGAATGTTGTAGTGGGGGGGTAACTGGGAATGTTGTTGTGGGGGGGGTAACTGGGAATGTTGTAGTGGGGGGGTAACTGGGAATGTTGTAGTGGTGGGTAACTGGGAATGTTGTAGTGGGGGGGTAACTGGGAATGTTGTAGTGGGGGGTAACTGTGAATGTTGTAGTGGGGGTAACTGGGAATGTTGTAGTGGGGGGGTAACTGGGAATGTTGTAGTGGGGACGTAACTGGGACTGTTGTAGTGGTGGTAACTGGGAGTGTTGTAGTGGGGGGGTAGCTGGGAATGTTGTAGTGGGGGGTAACTGGGAATGTTGTACTGAGGGGTAACTGGGAATGTTGTAGTGGGGGGTAACTGGGAATGTTGTAGTGGGGGAGCTGGGACTGTTGTAGTGGGGACGTGACTGGGAATGTTGTAGTGGGGGGTAACTGGGAGTGTTGTAGTGGGGGTGACTGGGAATGTTGTAGTGGGGGGTAACTGGGAGTGTTGTAGTGGGGGGTAACTGGGAGTGTTGTAGTGGGGGGTGACTGGGTATGTTGTAGTGGGGGGTAACTGGGAGTGTTGTAGTGGGGGGTGACTGGGTATGTTGTAGTGGGGGGTAACTGGGAGTGTTGTAGTGGGGGGTAACTGGGAGTGTTGTAGTGGGGGGTGACTGGGTATGTTGTAGTGGGGGGTAACTGGGAATGTTGTACTGAGGGGTAACTGGGAGTGTTGTAGTGGGGGGTAACTGGGAATCTTGTAGTGGGGGGAGCTGGGACTGTTGTAGTGGGGACGTAACTGGGAATGTTGTAGTGGGGGGTAACTGGGAATCTTGTAGTGGGGGGAGCTGGGACTGTTGTAGTGGGGACGTGACTGGGAATGTTGTAGTGGGGGGTAACTGGGAGTGTTGTAGTGGGGGTGACTGGGAATGTTGTAGTGGGGGGTAACTGGGAGTGTTGTAGTGGGGACGTGACTGGGAATGTTGTAGTGGGGGGTAACTGGGAGTGTTGTAGTGGGGGGTAACTGGGACTCTTGTAGTGGGGGGAGCTGCGAATTTTGTAGTTGGGACGTAACTGGGTGTGTTGTTGTGGGGGGGAGCTGGGACTGTTGTAGTGGGGGGGTAACTGGGACTGTTGTAGTGGGGACGTAACTGGAAATGTTGTAGTGGGGATGTAATTGGGAATGTTGTAGTGGGGGGGTAATTGGGAATGTTGTAGTGCGGGGTAACTGGTAATATTGTAGTGGGGGGTAACTGGGACTGTTGTAGTGGGGGGGGGGGGTAACTGGGAGTGTTGTTGTGGGGGTAACTGGGAATGTTGTAGTGGGGGGGTAACTGGGAGTGTTGTTATGGGGGGTAACTGGGAATGTTGTAGTGGTGGTAACTGGGAGTGTTGTACTGGGGGTAACTGGGAATGTTGTACTGGGGGGTTACTGGGAATGTTGTAGTGGGTGGGTAACTGGCAGTGTTGTAGTGGGTGGGTAACTGGGGAGTGTTGTAGTGGGGATAACTGGGAGTGTTGTAGTGAGGGTAGCTGGGAATTTTGTAGTGAGGAGGTAACTGGGAGTGTTGTAGTGGGAGGGAGCTGGGAATATTGCAGTGGTGAGTAACTGGGAGTTTTGTCATGGGGGGTAAGTGGGTGTGTTGTAGTGGGGACGTAACTGGAAATGTTGTAGTGGGGGGTAACTGGGAATGTTGTAGTGGGGGGTAACTCGGAATGTTGTAGTGGGGGGGTAACTGGGAGTGTTGTTATGGGGGGGTAACTGGGACTGTTGTAGTGGGGGGGTAACTGGGAGTGTTGTTATGGGGGGTAACTGGGAATGTTGTAGTGGGTGGGTAACTGGGAGTGTTGTAGTGGGGGGTAACTGGGAATGTTGTACTGAGGGGTAACTGGGAGTGTTGTAGTGGGGGGTAACTGGGAATCTTGTAGTGGGGGGAGCTTGGACTGTTGTAGTGGGGACGTGACTGGGAATGTTGTAGTGGGGGGTAACTGGGAGTGTTGTAGTGGGGGTGACTGGGAATGTTGTAGTGGGGGGTAACTGGGACTCTTGTAGTGGGGGGAGCTGGGAATTTTGTAGTTGGGACGTAACTGGGTGTGTTGTTGTGGGGGGGAGCTGGGACTGTTGTAGTGGGGGTAATTGGGAATGTTGTAGTGGGTGGGTAACTGGGACTGTTGTAGTGGGGGGGTAGCTGGGAATGTTGTAGTGGGGGGTAACTGGGACTGTTGTAGTGGGGGGAGCTGGGATTTTGTAGTGGGGGTAACTGGGACTGTTGTAGTGGGGGGGGTAACTGGGACTGTTGTAGTGGGGGGGTAACTGGGAATGTTGTACTGGGGGTAACTGGGACTGTTGTAGTGGGGGGTAACTGGGACTGTTGTAGTGGGGGGGTAACTGGGACTGTTGTAGTGGGGGGGTAACTGGGACTGTTGTAGTGGGGGGGGTAACTGGGAATGTTGTACTGGGGGTAACTGGGAGTGTTGTACTGGGGGTTACTGGGAATGTTGTAGTGGGTGGGTTACTGGCAGTGTTGTAGTGGGGGGTAACTGGGAGCGTTGTCATGAGGGGGTAACTGGGAGTGTTGTAGTGAGGGGAGCTGGGAATTTTGTAGTGGTGAGTAACTGGGAGTGTTGTCATGGGGGGATAACTGGGAGTGTTGTAGTGGGGGGGTAACTGGGAATGTTGTAGTGGGGAGCTAACTGGGAGTGTTGTAGTGGGAGGGAGCTGGGAATATTGCAGTGGTGAGTAACTGGGAGTTTTGTCATGGGGGGTAAGTGGGTGTGTTGTAGTGGGGACGTAACTGGAAATGTTGTAGTGGTGGGTAACTGGGAATGTTGTAGTGGGGGGTAACTGGGAATGTTGTAGTAGGGGGGTAACTGGGAGTGTTGTTGTGGGGGGGGTAACTGGGAGTGTTGTTGTGGGGGTAACTGGGAATGTTGTAGTGGGGGGGTAACTGGGAGTGTTGTTATGGGGGGTAACTGGGAATGTTGTAGTGGGGGTAACTGGGAATGGTGTAGTGGGGGTAATTGGGAATGTTGTAGTGGGTGGGTAACTGGGACTGTTGTAGTGAGGGGGTAGCTGGGAATGTTGTAGTGGGGGGTAACTGGGAATGTTGTACTGGGGGGTAACTGGGAGTGTTGTAATGGGGGGTAACTGGGAATGTTGTAGTGGGGGGTAACTGGGACTGTTGTAGTGGGGACGTGACTGGGAATGTTGTAGTGGGGGGTAACTGGGAGTGTTGTAGTGGGGGGTGACTGGGTATGTTGTAGTGGGGGGTAACTGGGACTCTTGTAGTGGGGGGAGCTGGGAATTTTGTAGTTGGGACGTAACTGGGTGTGTTGTTGTGGGGGGGAGCTGGGACTGTTGTAGTGGGGGGGTAACTGGGAATGTTGTAGTGGGTGGGTAACTGGGACTGTTGTAGTGGGGGTAGCTGGGAATGTTGTAGTGGGGGGTAACTGGGACTGTTGTAGTGGGGGTGTGGTGGTATGGATATCAGCACTGCCATTGGTGCAGAGCACTGCCTTCCCATTGGCTCTGGCTGGTCATGTGCCTCTCGTCCGATTGGTTGGGACTAGTCATGTGACTGCTCTCCAATTGGTCAAGAGGAATGTAGGCCCCGCCTCCGAGGCGGGGTATAAGTACCCAGGGTTCCCGGCGGTTGGCCATTCTCTGTAGTTGACCACTGGGCTAACAACTAGCTGATTAAAGCCACAGTTCGGATCCTAAATGTGTCTTGAGTCGAATTGATGGTACATCAATTTAATCAGCTAGAATTTTGGAATGGAGCTTCGCATCAAGCCTGACTGCCTCCACACCAGCCCGCATGCTTCAAATGCGTCTGCAATCTTTAAACATTGGCAGGCGTGTTTTAATAGCTACCTGACAACTGCAGCCGGCAAGCCCACCAAGGAGCAGAAACTCGGTCTACGCAATGATCGAAGACGAAGACGACATTGATGCGGCCATGGAGATTCTCAAAGGACACTTTCTCCGGCCGGTCAACGAAGTTTACGCACGGTATCTCCTGATGACCAGACAACAGTTCCCTGGTGAGTCCCTTGATGGGTTTTACCAGGCCCCCTCAGCTCTAGGGAGAACGTGCGCATGTCTCCAAGTTTAGGCAACGGAGCACATGGAACTTCTAATCAGAGACGCTTACGTTGCTGGCATGCAGTCCCCTTCTATCCGCCAACGATTGTTAGAAAAGAACACCCTCAGCCTAGCTGAGGCATGGACTCTGGCAACCTCCCTGGAGGTTGGTCACCTGAACGCCCGCGCATACGCCCCGGCCGCGAAGCAACCCACTGGACTTCATGGCACGCGCCACCCCCATCCCACGTGGACCCCGACCCCCCCCCAAGCCTGTGCCGCGGGTCGCTCCGATAAACTAGCGGGGCCCCGTTGCTATTTCTGTGGTCTCTCCAAGCACCCCCGCCCGCGCTGCCCGGCCCGCTCCGCTCTGTGTAAGAGCTGCGGGAAGAAGGGCCACTACGCGGTGGTCTGCCAGACCAAGTCGGTCGCTGGTGTTCCGCGCAGCGACTGCGGATCGCCCCCCCCGGGACCCCCCCAGGGCCCCATGCCGTGCACCAACCTCTCCGGCCCGCCTCCCGGCTCCCGCAACGGCCCCACGGTCCTCCCAACCCGCGCCCCCAGCTGCCCCGACCGGCCCGCGGACGCCGCTGACACTGCCCCCAGCCGCCACGAGGCTCCCACGGGCGCCACCATCTTGGGGCCCTGGCTCCACGTACGGGTCCTGGGCGCCGTCATCTTGGAACCCCGACTCCACGTACGGGTCCTGGGCGCCGCCATCTTGGAACCCCGACTCCACATACGGGTCCTGGGCGCCGTCATCTTGGATCAACTCGGAAGGCCCTGCAAGCAATTACTCTGCCACTGAGGTGGATCTGGAACTCTCACCACGACTGGCTTCCATCAAGCTCGATCAGTCGCAACCACGCACGCTCGCCAAGACTACAACGACGGTGCAGCTCAACGGACACAAAACGAGGTGCCCGCTGGACTCCGGGAGCACGGAAAGTTTCGTCCACGGTAAAGACACGGTAAGAAGCTGCGCGCTCCCCATCCACCCAGTTAAACATTAAATTGAATTGGCCTCGGGTTTGCATTCCGTCCAAATCACCGGGTGCTGCATAGCGGACCTCACGGTCCAGGGGAGGGTTTTCAAAAATTTCAAACTCCTCATTCTCCCCCGCCTATGCGCTCCGGGACTCCTGGGCCTGGACTTCCAGTGCAACCTGCAGACAGAAACGGCCCTAGGGTTGCTGGCGCCCCGGGCAAGCTGAACTTCGGCGCCCTTATACATACTCTAAAATTCTTCGTATTTTGTAATCATTACATTTAACAATCATTTCACTAGAGTTCCGGTAAGTTTGATGGTCATTAATCATTATCATAAGCATGAACAAAGTTAGCATTATTTGTGTTGCAGTTAGGCATGTCACGTTTATGTTCTTTTAATCTAATCACTAAATATTCCCAGTTTCGTCTATACAGTAGTCCCCCGTTATACCGCAGGTTCCAGGATTTAGATGTTTCTGTAAGAACAGAGAAGATGGTAAAAGAGGGGGGGGTGTGGCATTGTTAATCAAGGAAAGTATTACGGCGGTAGAAAGGACGCTTGAGGACTCGTCTACTGAGGCAGTATGGGCCGAGGTTAGGAACAGTAGAGGAGAGGTCACCCTGTTGGGAGTTGTCTATAGACCTCCGAATAGTCCCAGAGATGTAGAGGAAAGCATTGCAAAGATGATTCTTGACAGGAGCGAGAGTAACAGGGTAGTTGTTATGGGGGACTTTAACTTTCCAAATATTGACTGGAAATACTATAGTTCGAGTACTATAGATGGGTCAGTTTTTGTGCAGTGTGTGCAGGAGGGTTTTCTGACACAGTATGTAGACAGGCCAACAAGGGGCGAGGCCACATTGGATTTGGTACTGGGTAATGAACCCGGCCAGGTGTTAGATTTAGATGTAGGTGAGCACTTTGGTGATAGTGATCACAACTCGGTTATGTTTACTTTAGCAATGGGCAGGGATAGGTATATACCGCAAGGCAAGAATTATAGCTGGGGGAAAGGCAATTATGATGCTATTCGGCAAGATTTAGGAGGTATAGGATGGGGAAGGAAACTGCAGGGGATGGGTACAATCGAAATGTGGAGCTTTTTCAAGGAACAGCTACTGCGTGTCCTTGATAAGTATGTACCTGTCAGGCAGGGAGGAAGTTGTCGAGCAAGGGAGCCATGGTTTACTAAGGAAGTTGAAGCACTTGTCAAGAGGAAGAAGAAGGCTTATGTTAGGATGAGACATGAAGGCTCAGTTAGGGCACTTGAGAGTTACAAGTTAGCCAGGAAGGACCTAAAGGGAGAGTTAAGAAGAGAGAGGAGAGGACACGAAAAGTCATTGGCGGATAGGATCAAGGAAAACCCTAAGGCTTTCTATAGGTATATCAGGAACAAAAGAATGACTCGAGTAAGATTAGGGCCAATCAAGGATAGTAGTGGAAAGTTGTGTGTGGAATCAGAGGAGATAGGGGAAGCATTAAATGGATATTTTTCGTCAGTGTTTACACTGGAGAAAGACAATGTTGTCGAGGAGAACACTCAGGTTCAGTCGACCAGGCTAGATGGAATTGAGGTTCAAAAGGAGGAGGTGTTAGCAATTTTAGAAAATGTCAAAATAGACAAGTCCCCTGGGCCAGATGGGATTTATCCTAGGATTCTCTGGGAAGCCAGGGAGGAGATTGCTGAGCCTTTGTCCTTGATCTTTATGTCGTCTTTGTCGACAGGAATAGTGCCGGAAGACTGGAGGATAGCAAATGTTGTCCCCTTGTTCAAGAAGGGGAGTAGAGACAACCCTGGTAATTATAGACCTGTGAGCCTTACTTCGGTTGTGGGTAAAATGTTGGAAAAGGTTATAAGAGATAGGGTTTATAATCATCTTGAAAAGAACAAGTTGATTAGCGATACTCAACACGGTTTTGTGAAGGGTAGGTCATGTCTCACAAACCTTATTGAGTTTTTTGAGAAGGTGACCAAACAGGTGGATCAGGGTAAAGCTGTTGATGTGGTGTATATGGATTTCAGTAAGGCGTTTGATAAGGTTCCCCACGGTAGGCTATTGCAGAAAATAAGGAAGTATGGAATTGAAGGTGATTTCGCGGTTTGGATCAGTAATTGGCTAGCTGAAAGAAGACAGAGGGTGGTGGTTGATGGCAAATGTTCATCCTGGAGTTCAGTTACTAGTGGTGTACCGCAAGGATCTGTTTTGGGGCCACTGCTGTTTGTAATTTTTATAAATGACCTGGAAGAGGGTGTAGAAGGATGGGTTAGTAAATTTGCAGATGACACGAAGGTCGGTGGAGTTGTGGATAGTGCTGAAGGATGTTATAGGATACAGAGGGACATAGATAAGCTGCAGAGCTGGGCTGAGAGGTGGCAGATGGAGTTTAATGCGGAAAAGTGTGAGGTGGTTCACTTTGGAAGGAGTAACAGGAATGCAGAGTACTGGGCTAATGGCAAGATTCTTGGTAGTGTAGATGAACAGAGAGATCTCGGCATCCAGGTACATAAATCCCTGAAAGTTGCCACCCAGGTTAATAGGGCTGTTAAGAAGGCATATGGTGTACTAGCCTTTATAAGCAGGGGGATTGAGTTTCGGAACCACAAGGTCATGCTGCAGCTGTACATAACTCTGGTGCGGCCACACCTGGAGTACTGCGTGCAGTTCTGGTCACCACATTATAGGAAGGATGTGGAAGCTTTGGAAAGGGTTCAGAGGAGATTTACTAGGATGTTGCCTGGTATGGAGGGAAGGTCTTACGAGGAAAGGCTCAGGGAATTGAGGTTGTTTTCGTTAGAGAGGAGAAGGCTGAGAGGTGACTTAATAGAGACATATAAGATAGTCAGAGGGTTAGATAGGGTGGACAGTGAGAGTCTTTTTCCTCGGATGGTGATGACCAACACGAGGGGACATAGCTTTAAATTGAGGGGTGAGAGATATAGGACAGATGTCAGAGGCAGTTTCTTTACTCAGAGAGTAGTAGGGGTGTGGAACGCCTTGCCTGCAACAGTAGTAGGCTCGCCAACTTTAAGGGCATTTAAGTGGTCGCTGGATAGACATATGGATGAAAATGGAATAGTGTAGGTCAGATAGGCTTCAGATGGTTTCACAGGTCGGCGCAACATCGAGGGCCGAAGGGCCCGTACTGCGCTGTAGTGTTCTATGTTCTATGTTCTATGGGTGTTGGGGTCCAAGACAGCCACCCGCGTTGCATCCGAGCCGCGGATAGCCTACGAAAATTTTGAAAGAGCAACACATGGCCAGATAATGTTCTGCTGCGGGAAAGAATAATTACAAGTGAACCTATCAGGGTAGTTTCAGGTATTGTGGATGTAATAGCCTTACAATGTAAGAATGGAAGGGCGTTTTAAATAAAAAACATCAAAGTTCTTTCAAGTTTTAAATTTATTTAAAAATACCACTCACAAATATATACAATAATACATAAAATAGCACTTACAAGCATATTTTTAAAAATAATTTAAATCACATGAAAAAGTATGTGAGTTTCTTCTGGCACATCCCCTTCCTCATCTTGACTTGTGCTTGCCTCTGGAGGTTCTTCAGATGTAGTATGTATATGGGGTCGAAGTCCTGTTGCTCTGGATAATTTTGCCTTTGTTTCGCCGTTTCTAATACGGTCTATCAAATTTATCTTTTCCTTTACTGTGTAAGACTTGCGCTTAGGCATTTTGTATTTATACGTTTTAATTACAAATCATCGCGGCTATTTATCGCGGCTAATCGGGCTAATCATTGCGGCTAATCGGAATGACAAACAAGTTCACCGGCTTAAAAAGGTGTTGTTTCAAAAAGAGTGAAAAAAGTTGGGGTCCATAAGCACCCCCACCGTATATCGCGAACCGCGGTATAACGGGGGACTACTGTATTACACGGTTTACACCAGCATTTGGTTTTTCTGAAATATTATTTCTTACTAACATCGACTTAATGGTAGAAGTGTACCTAATAGCTATATTCACATCGAGATCACATCTGTTTTTATAATCGTCTGTGGTACGTAAAAAATAGCTTCCTAGCCCAGGGGCTGTATTTTTATGTGGGTCCCGCACTTGACTTGACCGGAATTCAAGTAAAAATAGCCAACAGAAAATGATTTACGGTCACGTAAAAATAGACACTGCGTTGTAAAATAAATTAAAAACAGTCAGATAAATACTTCATAAAAATTATGAAATAATTTGTCACGCACTCCTTGATGGCGCCCCCTAACACATGGCGCCCTGGGCGACTGCCCGATTTGCCGGTACCTTGAGCCAGCCCTGCCTGCAGAGCTTAACCTTCCAATTCGGCGGTCCTATTCCCCCCTTTACTGTCTGCAGCCTCGCGTCCCTCAAAGTGGACCCCCCTTCCTTGTTTGCTAATCTCACCCCAGATTGTAAACCTGTCGCCACTCGGAGCAGACGATACAGTGCCCAGGACCAGACCTTCATCGGGTCCGAGGTCCAGAGGCTCCTTAAGGAAGGAGTGATCGAGGCCAGCAACAGTCCCCGGCGAGCCCAAGTGCGGCGGTCTGGATTTAATCGGACGAAAGAGGTGCTTTACAGGAAAAAGATAAAGTTCGGAATGTTGCAGCCCGTGCGCCTGTGGGTAACTTATTCGGACCGGCATTATTATTTCGATTACCCGGAGGAGGCGTGGGCCTTCGTGCGGACGGAGGAACTGGACTTGAACTAGGGGTTGGGGGTTGCGGGGTCGGTTGTAATATTTTATTGCTGGATTCTGCTGTTGCTGTGTTCTCTTTTTTTTGTACTTTTGCAATTTTGATATGGTTATTTACGGGGGTGTTCTGTTATGTTTTTTTTTGCTGTGGGGCATTGTTTGAGTTTTGTATCTTGCGGGGAGGGTCGGGGGGGTATAGAACATAGAACATAGAACAGTACAGCACAGAACAGGCCCTTCGGCCCTCGATGTTGTGCCGAGCAATGATCACCCTACTTAAACCCACGTAACCCGTATACCCGTAACCCAACAATCCCCCCCATTAACCTTACACTACGGGCAATTTAGCATGGCCAATCCACCTAACCCGCACATCTTTGGACTGTGGGAGGAAACCGGAGCACCCGGAGGAAACCCACGCACACACGGGGAGGACGTGCAGACTCCACACAGACAGTGACCCAGCCGGGAATCGAACCTGGGACCCTGGAGCTGTGAAGCATTGATGCTAACCACCATGCTACCGTGAGGGTTTGTTGTATTCTATGTCGGGTTGGGGGTATGGAGTGGGGCTGGTATTTGGGAGCTGCGTCAGAAGGGTGTGGTGGGGCAGTGCGAAAGCGCGGGCTTTCCTCTGGTTTCCCGCGCTGCGGGGCTGGGGGGTGGAGACGATGACGGGGGGGAGGCGGGGCCTTAACTGGTTCTTCCCCGCGCTGGAGCGGTGCCTGGAGGAGGGATAGATTGGGGGGTGATCCCACTTTGGGAGGGGTCAGGTTATTGGCGGGAGTTTCCAGGGTCAGCAGAAGTTAGCTGACCCACGGAAGTACAATGGAGGACGGTTCGCGGCTAGGAGGGTTCCTAACCTGGGGGGGAAGGGAGAGGGGGAAAGGGGAATACCGGTTTGCTGCTGGTAGGGTCAGGAAGGAGCTGGTGGGGGCTGGGGGGACAGAGGTGAGGTGTTGTCGCTGTGGGGACTGGGTCGGGCAGGGGGTGCTGGCCTGGGGCGGGCAGTCGACGGGCTATGGCTAGTCGACGGGGGAGGGGGGGGCGGGACGCCCTCTGATTCGGTTGGTCACCTGGAATGCGAGAGGGTTGAATGGGCCAGTGAAGCGACCGAGGGTACTTGCTCATCTGAAGGGGCTAAAGGCAGATGTGGCAATGCTTCAGGAGACCCACCTGAAGGTGGCGGACCAGGTCCGTCTGAGGAAGGGATGGGTGGGGCAGGTTTTCCACTCTGGGTTGGGTGTGAAGAACCGGGGAGTGGCGATTCTGGTGGGGAGAAATGTGTCGTTTGAGGCATTGGAGGTGGTGGCGGATAAGGGGGGTAGGTATGTTATGGTTAGGGGCAGGCTACAAGGAGAGAAGTTGGTACTGGCTAGTGTGTATGCCCCAAATTGGGACGATGTGGGCTTTATGAGGCGTATGTTGGGACGGGTCCCGGATCTGGAGGCGGGAGGTCTGATCATAGGGGGGGACTTCATTACGGTGTTGGATCCTTCACTGGATCGGTCCAGCTCTAGGACGGGTAGGAGGCCGGCGGCGGCCAAGGTACTGAGAGGGTTTATGGATCAGATGGGTGGAGTGGATCCATGGAGGTTTGTGAGGCCGAGGGCAGGCGAGTGCTCTTTCTTCTCCCACATACATAGGGTCTACTCTCGGATAGATTTCTTTGTGGTGAGTAGGGGACTGATTCCGAGAGTGGAGGAGGCTGAGTATTCGGCCATTGCAATCTCCGACCACGCTCCGCATTGGATAGAGTTGGAGATGGGGGAGGTGCGGGACCAGCGCCCGTTGTGGTGGTTGGATGTGGGGTTGTTGGCGGAGGAGGAGGAGTGTAGGAGGGTCCGGGCAAGTATTGAGGGGTACCTCGAGGTGAATGATACGGAGGAGTTCAGGTGGGGGTGGTCTGGGAAGCCCTGAAGGCAGTAATTCGTGGGGAGCTGATATCCATCCGGGCACACAGGGAGAGGAGCGAGAGGAGTGAGAGGGATAGACTGGTGGGAAAGATGCTGGAGGTAGACAGGAGGTACGCAGAGGCACCAGAGGAGGGACTGTTGGGGGAGAGGCGCAGCCTGCAGGCTAAATTTGATTTGCTGACCACTAGAAAGGCGGAGGCACAGTGGAGGAAGGCACAAGGGGCAATGTACGAACATGGTGAAAAGGCGAGTAGGATGCTGGCTCATCAGCTCCGCAAGCGGGATGCGGCTAAGGAAATAGCTGGAGTGAGAGACAAGAGTGGGAATGTGGTGCGGAAGCGGGTAGAGGTGAATGAGGTCTTCAAGGACTTTTACGGGGAACTGTACCGGCCGGAGCCAACGGGGGAGAGGAGGGGAATGGAGAGGTTCTTCAACGGGCTTTCTTTCCCGAAGGTGCAGGAGGAGCAGGTGGAGGGGTTGGGTGCGCCGATTGAGCTGGAGGAGCTAGTTAAGGGGATCAGGCAGATGCTGTCAGGGAAGGCACCGGGGCCGGATGGGTTCCCGGTGGAATTTAATAAAAAGTTTGTGGACCTAGTGGGCCCCTTGCTGGTGCGGACACTTAATGCAGCGTGGGAAGGGGGTACTTTGCCCCCGACGATGTCGCGGGCGCTGATCTCGTTAATTTTAAAGAGGGACAAGGACCCCCAGCAGTGTGGTTCATACAGGCCCATATCTCTCCTCAACGTAGATGCCAAGGTGCTGACAAAAACCTGGCCACCAGGATAGAGGACTGTGTGCCAGGGGTTGTGCACGAGGACCAGACAGGTTTTGTGAAGGGAAGGCAGCTGAACACGAATGTGCGGAGATTGTTGAATTTCATCATGATGCCGGCGATTGAGGGGGAGGCAGAGGTAGTGGTGGCACTGGATGCGGAGAAGGCCTTCGATAGAGTGGAGTGGGGGTACCTATGGGGAGGTGTTGGGGAGGTTTGGATTTGGTGAAGGGTTTATTAGATGGGTAAGGCTGCTATATGAGGCCCCGATGGCGTGCGTGGCCATGAATGGGAGGAGGTCGGAGTACTTCTGGCTTTAGCGAGGGACCAGGCAGGGTTGCCCCCTGTCCCCCTTGTTGTTTGCACTGGCAATCGAGCCGCTGGCGATGGCGTTGCGGGATTCAGAGAGGTGGAGAGGTTTGGTGCGAGGTGGGGAGGAACATAGGGTATCGTTGTATGCCGATGACCTGTTACTGTATGTGGCGGACCCGGTGGGAGGGATGCCGGGGTGATGGAGCTGCTAGCTGAGTTTGGGACCTTTTCAGGTTATAAACTAAATTTAGGCAAGAGTGAGGTGTTTGTGGTGCACCCTGGAGACCAGGAGGAAGGAATTGGTAGGCTTCCGCTCAGGCGGGCAGGAGAGAGTTTTAGGTACCTGGGGGTGCAGGTGGCCAGGGACTGGGGGACTCTTCACAAACATAATTTCACCAGACTTGTAGATCAGATGGAGGAGGAGTTCAAGAGGTGGGACATGCTGCCATTGTCGTTGGTGGGGAGGGTGCAGTCCGTCAAAATGACGGTGCTTCCGAGGTTCTTGTTCCTCTTTCAGTGCCTGCCCATCTTTATCCCCAGGGCCTTCTTTAGGAGAGTGACTAGCAGTATTTTGAGCTTTGTGTGGGCACATGGGACTCCAAGAGTGAAGAGGGTGTTCCTGGAGCGAGGGAGGGATAGAGGCAGGCTGGCGCTGCCCAACCTTCTGGGGTACTATTGGGCGGCCAATGTGTCAATGGTGCGTAAATGGGTGATGGAGGGGGGAGGGGCGGCGTGGAAAAGAATGGAGATGGCGTCAGGTAGAGGTACGAGCCTGGGTGCCATGGTAACGGCGCCGTTGCCGCTCTCCCCTAAGAGGTTTACCACGAGCCCGGTGGTGGCGGCGACCCTAAGAATCTGGGGACAGTGGAGACGGCATAGGGGGGAAACAGGGGGCTCGATGGAGGCTCCATTGGGTGGCAATCATCGGTTCATCCCAGGGAACAGGGATGGGGGATTTAGGGGGTGGCAAAGGGTGGGCATCAGTAAATTGAGGGACCTGTTTATTGGCGGGAGGTTTGTGGGCCTGGGGGAACTGGAAGATAAATTTGGGCTTCCCCAAGGGAACATGTTCAGATACTTGCAGGTAAAGGTGTTTGCTAGGCGACAGGTAGAGGGATTCCCTTTGCTGCCCTCGCGGGGGACGATGGACAGAGTGCTTTCGGGGGTGTGGGTCAGAGAGGGGAAGGTGTCTGACATCTATAAGGTAATGCAGGAGGTGGAGGAGTCGTCAGTGGAGGAGCTGAAGGCTAAATGGGAGGAGGAACTCGGGGAGCAGATAGAGGACGGAACTTGGGCGAATGCCTTGGAGAGAGTCAACTCTTCCTCCTCATGTGCGAGGCTTAGTCTCATCCAATTTAAGGTGCTGCACCGGGCCCACATGTCCGGGACTAGGATGAGTAAGTTCTTTGGGTGTGAGGATAGGTGCACCAGATGTTCGGGGAATCCAACGAACCACGCCCATATGTTCTGGGCATGCCCAGCACTGGAAGAATTCTGGAAGGGGGTGGCGGGGACGGTGTCGAGGGTGGTTGGATCCAGGGTCAAACAAGGGTGGGGACTCGCGATTTTTGGAGTTGCGATAGAGCCGGGAGTGCAGGAGGTGAAAGAGGCCGGTGTCCTGGCCTTTGCGTCCCTAGTAGGCCGACGAAGGATCTTGCTACAGTGGAAGGATGCGAGGCCCCCAAGTGTGGAGACCTGGATCAGTGACATGGCGGGATTTATAAAATTGGAAAGGGTCAAATTTGCCCCGGGTTCTATAAAAGATGGCAGCCTTTTCTGGACTTCCTGGCTCAAAGATAGGTATCTTGGTCAATAGCAGCAGCAACCCGGGGAGGGGGGGGGGGGGGGGGGGGGGGGGTTGTTCCTTATTGTAGTTCCTATTATGCAACTTAATATTGTGTTAATTTGCGTTGCTGTTAAAATGCTGTGTTGTTCAAGGAGGTGGGGCGAATGTTTATGATTGCTAATATTATTGTCATTTTTGGTATTTTATTATGGTTCGTTGTTGTATAAATTCAAAATTTTTCAATAAAAATTATTTTTTTTTAAAAAGCACGGTTTACGGGCCACCTTCCCGTATCTCGATAACGTCACCATCTGCGGCCACGACCAGCAGGACCACGACATCAACCTCCGAAAAGTCCTCCGAACCGCAAAACTCCTTAATTTAACTTACAATAAGGATAAGTGCGTGTTTAGCACCGACCGTCTAGCCATCCTTGGCTACGTAGTGCGTAACGGAGTGATATGCCCCGATCCTGAACGCATGCGCCCCTGATGGAACTCCCTCTCCCCAAAATCCCTCAAACGCTGCCTGGGCTTCTTCTCATACTACGCCCAGTGGGTCCCCAACTACGCCGACAAAGCCCGCCCCCTCATCCAGTCCACCTCCTTTCCCCTGTCGATGGAGGCCCGCCAGGCCTTTAGCCGCATCAAAGCGGATATCGCAAAGGCCACGATGCATGCTATCGACGAGTCCCTCCCATTCCAGGTCGAGAGCGACGCGTCTGACGTAGCTCTGGCGGCCACCCTGAACCAAGCAGGCAGACCCGTGGCCTTCTTCTCACGAATCCCCCACGCTCCAGAAATCCGCCATTCCTCGGTGGAAAAGGAGGCACAGGCCATAGTTGAAGCTGTGCGATATTGGAGGCACTATCTGGCCGGCAGGAGGTTTACCCTCTTCACAGACCAACGGTCAGTAGCTTTCATGTTCGACAATGCACAGAGGGGCAAGATCAAGAACGACAAGATCTTGCGGTGGCGGATCGAGTTGTCCACGTACAACTACGATATCTTGTATCGTCCTGGGAAGCTCAACGAGCCTCCTGATGCCCTATCCCGCGGTACCTGCGCCAGCGCGCAGACTGACCGCCTCTGCTCCCTCCACACGGACCTCTGCCATCCAGGGGTCACTCGTTTCTACCATTTTATTAAGACCCGCCACCTGCCCTACTCCGTCGAGGAAGTCAGGACGGTCACTAGGGACTGCCACGTCTGCGCCGAGTGCAAACCGCACTTTTACCGCCCCGAACGAGCGCATCTGATCAAGGCATCCCGCCCCTTTGAACGTCTCAGTATAGACTTCAAGGGTCCCCTCCCCTCCAACAACCGTAACACGTAGATCTTGAGTGTTATCGACGAATACTCTCGATTCCCTTTCGCCATTCCCTGTCCCGACATGACCACAACAACCGTCATAAAGGCCCTCCTATCCATCTTCTCCCTGTTCGGTTACCCCGCGTACATCCACAGCGACTGGGGGTCCTCCTTTATGAGTGACGAACTGCGTCAGTTCCTGCTCAGAAGGGGCATAGCCTCTAGCAGGACGACCAGTTATAACCCCCGGGGTAACGGTCAGGTCGAGCGGGAGAATGGCACCATTTGGAAGACCATCCTGCTGGCCCTATGGTCCAGAGATCTCCCTATTCCCCGTTGGCAAGAAGTCATCCCTGATGCCCTGCATTCAATCCGGTCTCTCCTCTGTACTACCACTAATCAAACACCTCATGAACGTCTTCTTGTTGTCCCCAGGAGGTCGTCCTCAGGATCCCCTCTCCCGACCTGGCTGGCGACTCCCGGGCCCATCTTGCTCCAGAAGCATGTGCGGGTGCACAAGTCTGACCCGTTGGTTGAGCGAGTCCAGTTACTCCACGCCAACCCGCAGTATGCGTACGTGGAGTATCCTGACAGTCGGCAGGATACGATCTCGCTCCGGGACCTGGCACCCGCCGGCGTGCGGCCTTCTCCCCCTACACCAACATCTCTCCCCCAACCCCAATTCCCCCAGTGCCCCCCGCGCCCCCACGACCCAGCGCACATGCCCCCTCTCCCCCGATTACAGCGTCTCCACCACCGGCCCGGGGTACGGAGACATATCTACGACCGACACACCCGGAGGCAAGGACGGCCATCGGCCCGACGTCACCGGCTCCACTGCGACGGTCCTCTAGAAAACCACGGGCACCCAACAGGCTGATCATCTCCATCTGATGCGGCCATGGGACTTTTTTTGGACATTTCGTTTATTCTGTTGTTATTAGTAGTAGTAGTATTGTTTTGCCATTTTTTTTCTTGGACATTTTTGTGATTATTCTGTTGTTAGTAGTAGTATTGTTTTGCCACAAGCCAGTGGGCAGCTCACCCCTTTCGATTTACGCTGCTCATCCACCAGTCCTCGGATCCCCCCCCCCTCTCTCTCTTACTTACTCACCCCCCTTCTTTCTCCACAAGGGGTGAATGTGGTGGAATGGATATGAGCACTGCCATTGGTGCAGAGCACTGGCTTCCCATTGGCTCTGGCTGGTCATGTGCCTCTTGTCCGATTGGTTGGGACTAGTTATGTGACTGCTCTCCAATTGGTCGAGAGGCAAGTAGGTCCCGCCTCTGAGGCGGGGTATAAGTACCCAGAGTTCCCGGCGGTCGGTCATTCTCTGTAGTCGGCCACCGTGCTAACAACTAGCTGATTAAAGCCACAGTTCGGATCCTAAATGTGTCTTGAGTCGAATTTATGGTACATCGGGGGGGGGGGGGGGGGGGGGGGGGGGCGGGGGGGGGTAACTGGGAGTGTTGTAGTGGGGGGTAACTGGGAGTGTTGTAGTGGGTGGGTAACTGGGAGTGTTGTAGTGGGTGGGTAACTGGGACTGTTGTAGTGGGGGGTAACTGGGAATGTTGTAGTTGGGGGTAACTGGGACTGTTGTAGTGGGTGGGTAATTGGAAATTTTGTAGTGGGGGGGTAACTGGGAATGTTCTACTGGGGGGGTAATTGGGAATATTGTAGTGGGGGTAACAGGGAATGTTGCAGTGAGGGTAACAGGGAATGTTGTGTTGGGGTGGGTGTAACTGGGAATATTGTAGTTGGGCATAACTGGGAATGGTGTAGTGGGTGGGGTAACTGTGGATGTTGTAGTGAGGTGAGGAGTAACTGGGAATGTTGCAGTTGGGTGGCTAACTGGGAGTGTTATAATGAAGGGTAACTGGGAATGTAGTAGTTGGGGATAGCTGGGAATGTTGTTGTGGGGGTGTAACTGGGAATGATGTCGTTGTGGGGTAACTGGATGTTTATGGTATGGGGTAAGGGGAGTGTTACAGTGGGCGGGGTGTGATTAATGTGATTAAATGAAGTTTTAGAGCAGTGACAGGGGAGTGCTATATTAGATGGTCTTCTCTGCATTTTTCTGGACAATATTTGAATTGAGCTCTTAATATCCTGTGTCAAGAATTTAAAAGCAAAACCAAACTAGCACGTGTCAATGAAAGAAAAGCTCCCAATAGACAACTGCATCAATAATCCTCTGAACAAAAATATTTTGTCTGCAAACATTACATGGCCGAAACACGTATTTGCAATAGGTTTTGTACATTGTGGTTCAGGCATTCATTTGCCAGCAAACCAATCTATTGTGGTTTTCTTCCCTTCTGCCTGCCCCCGTGATCCTCTTGGGTGCATTTGCACCCCAACCCCCCACTTCTCCCCCCCTTTCTTTCTTTTCATTGTTCCATGTCTTGCTCTGTGTACACCCCACCACCTCACGCCCCCCCCCCCCCCCCCCCCCCCCCTTTATTGGTTGCTGGCCACGAACAGGTCTTGAAACAAGTTGGTGAACGGCTGCCACATCCTGTGAAAGTTTTCTTCTGACCCACGGATGACAAATTTTATCTCCTTCAGCCTGGGAAATTCCGCCAGGTTGGACAGCCAGTCTGCAGCCTTTGGTGGTGTGTTGGTCGCCAATTGAGCAGGTGTCTCCGGCGGTTGATCAGGGAGACAAAGGTTAGGGCATCAGCGGTTGTGGCTAACGCTCAGAGGGATGCCCCTTCACAGGAACTCTCCTCCATCCTCATCCACTCCGCTCCCGGTTCCTTGTCCCATCCCCGTACTCTTTCTGTGTTGGACGCCCAGTGCTAGAACTGGAGGTTTGGGAGGGCTAGGCCTCCCACCAGGCCTCCCACATTCCTCCTTCTTTGTGGGGCCTTATTCCTAATCCTCAGGGTCTTTCCCCAACAAACAAACGCCATGATTCACTTGTCAACTGTGCTGAAAAAAGGCTTTGAGATGTCGATCGGGAGGAATCTGAACAGGAAGAGGAACCTGGGCAGTACATTAATCTTGATCACCTGCACTCTCCCTGCCAGGGAGGATGGGATTGAGTCCCACCTCTGCAGGTCCTTTTTAACTTCTCCCGCAAGTGTTGGCACAAACCTTTTATAGAAGTCCACCAGGAATCCGTCCCGCCCCAGCAACTTCCCAGCCTGCATGTAGTTAATGTTCTCCATGACTTTCCTCAATGGTGCTTCCAGGTCCGTCTCCTATCTTCCCCCACGACCGGCATGTTCAGCCTGTTGAGGAACTGCTTCATCGTTGAGTTCCCCTCCGTGGTCTCGGAGGTGTACAGCTCTCGGTAGAAGGTTGCAAAGGCTTTGTTGATCTGCTCTGGAGTTGCGACCACTTTGCTGCTCCTATCTTTTATGATATGGACATGCCGGCGTTAGACTGGGGTGATCACAGTAAGAAGTCTCACAACACCAGGTTAAGGTCCAACAGGTTTGTTTTGAATCACTAGCTTTCGGATCACAGCTCTTTCACAGGTGAAACCAAAAAGAAAATGCTGGAAAATCTCAGCAAGTCTGGTAGCGTCTGCAGGGAGAGAAAATAGCTAACGTTTCCAGTCCGATGACTCTTTGTCAAAGCTAAAAACAAGGAAAGTGGGAAATATTTATACCGTGGAGTGAGAATGAAAGTGAGTCATAGCTACAGAAACCCAGGGAAACCGGGTGCTAATAGCCACAAAAACCAAGGGAAAGAATGTTAATGGCAGCCCCCAAAAAGAACAAAAGATGTGAAAGGCCAAACTGCAGAAACTAACACCAGAGGGTAAGCTGTGACAGATGTAGATTTGGGGAGAGGGGAAGGGGGAAGCAAAGGGGAGAAAGGGTAACGAAAGGTGGATAAGATGGGGGGTGAATATATATAAAGAAAGACAAGAGAGAAAGAAATGGTTAAAAAAAAAACAGTTAAAATGAAATGGGATGAAAACAAATGGGTCGAGGTAGGGTGGGGCTAATCATCTGAAGTTGTTGAATTTGATGTTGAGACCGGAAGGCTGTAGCGTGCCTAACCGGAAAATAGGATGTCGTTTGCGTTGAGCTTCACTGGAACATTGTTACAGGCCAACGACAGACATGTGGGCATGGGAGCAGGGTCTTATATTGAAATGGCAAGCAACAAATGACAGTCAGGGTCCTGAATATGCACAGTCCGAAGGTGCTCAGCAAGGCAATCATCCAGTCTGCGTTTGGTCTCTCCGATATAGAGGAAACCACATTGGGAGCAGTGAATGCAGTAGACCAAATTGGAAGAGGTGCAAGTGAAGCGCTGCTTAACCTGGAATGTGTGTTTTGGGCCTGGGATGTTAAGCATAACATGCAATATGGCCACCCCTCTAGCCCTTGTCCCACAGCATGATTGGTAAGTCTGTACCACCCAGCTCTTTCTTACCCTCAGTTGATCCTTCTCCCTCAGGTGCGCCTCTTGGAGGAAGATAACATCGCCTTCAGGCTTTTCAGATGGGTGAAGGCTATCCTGATAGGGGGTTTCTGTCCCCTCCCCACCATGTGGTCAACTATACTAACCTTGCGGGTGCCCCCTGCTATCCGGAGTTTCCCTTTGTCCAGGTGCCCTCCAAGATGGCCGACTCTGCCGTCTACTCAATGTGGATGGGCCTGCACTTTGAGGTTTCCCTTTTTGTGGGGCCCCTTCAAGATGGCCGACTTTGCTGTCTACTCCATGTGGATGGGCCTGCACTCTAGGCTATTCATTTGTTTGGGGGCCCTTCAAGATGGTGCTCTTTCCAAGGGTTGGTGCAGACTCGATGGGCCGAATGGCCTCCTTCTGCACTGTAAATTTTATGGCAATTCTTGGTGTTTTTGTTGAAGCTGTTGTCATGTGCAACCTGTCGTAGCCAGCGTTCTCCCCACCTCCGACCTCCTAACCCCGGTTCCTCCCCTGGGTCTGTCTACCCCTCTATTGCCCCCATTCTCTCCCCATTGTCCTTCCCCTCTATTTCCCCCCCCCCCTCCCCCTCTAGGGTTTTCTCCCCCCTTCTGCCAAGCACTCTCTCCCCCCTCAGGAACTGCTCAGGAACTGGTTTAGCTCATTGGGCTAGACAGCAGGTTTGTGATGCAGAACAAGGCCAGCAGCGCGAGTTCAATTCCCGTACAAGCCTCCCCGAACAGGTGCCAGAATGTGGTGACTAGGGGCTTTTCACAGTAACTTCATGCTTGTGACAATAAAAGGTTACTATGTTATTATTATTATTATATTTTGGTGCTCCCCCGGGAGCAATCTTGACCTTCCCCTCCCCGTTATATTCCTCCCCACCCCCCTCGCCTTCTCCCCACCCATTTCTGCACCTTACCTTTCTCACTCTCTCCTTCCTGGGACTCATAGCTGATTGAAAACAACGCAGTTCTGTCCCGCGCAATTGTCTTTTTTTTAAAGTTTGTGTTCACTGCTGCTGCTGCCTTCCCAGCCCATGCCTGCTCACAAATTTGTCTGCTTCAGGCGGTACGATGAAGTAATACTCATTCCCCTGAAAGGTTACCCAGAGCATCGCCGGGTACAGCATCCCAAACTTCACGTTATTCTTGTATAGGGTCGCCTTGGCTGTTAAATTCATCCCGACATTTGGTCAAGTCTGCCCCAATGCCTTGGTACACACAAATCGAGTGTCCCTCCCACTTACAGGATCATGCGGGCCTTGCCCAATTCAATGTCTTCTCCCTGTCCAGCTTCACGATGACGACCTGAGGCTGCTCCCCCATTTTGGTCCTCGGCCAGCGTGATCTATGGGCTTTGTCTATCTCAGGAGGGTTGGGGAACCTCTCCCAGAGCCAGTTTACCCTGCAGCAGGGACACATGCTCCATTGGGCTCCTGGTCTCGATACGCTCTGGTAGCCCTACAAAGTGGAGATTTTGGTGACGCATTTAGGCAGCGCGGTAGCACAAGTAGTTAGCACTGTGGCTTCACAGCGCCAGGGTCCCAGGTTCGATTCCCGGCTTGGGTCACTGTCTGTGAGGAGTCTGCATGTTCTCCCCATGTCTGCGTGGGTTTCCTCCGGGTGCTCCGGTTTCCTCCCACAGTCCAAAGACGTGCAGGTTAGGTGGATTGGCCATGATAAATTGCCTTTGTGACCAAAAAGGTTAGGAGGGTTTATTGGGTTACGGGCATAGGGTGGAAGTGAGGGCTTAAGTGGGCCAGTGCAGACTCGATGGGCCGAATGGCCTCCTTCTGCACTGTATGTTCTGTGCAACTGGTTCTCAATGGTCCTTGACCTTCCCTTTCAGTGTTCACTGGGTCCCCACAAACCTTGCCACTTGTCTCCAATGAGGCGATCCAGTCGTTTTCCATTTCCAGTCTGTCTCCATTTCCGGCAATAGATGATGTACTAATATCCACTACAAGCCCACTGACTCCCACAGCTATCTGGACTACAGCTCTTCACACCCTACACCCTGTAAGGAATCCATCCCTTTCTCTCAACTCCTTCACCTCCGTTGCATTTGTTCCGATGTTGCCACTTTCCAAAATGGTGCTTCCAAAATGTGTTCCTTCTTCCTCAACTGTGATTTCCCACCTACAGTTGGTCCCACCTACAGTTGTGGACAGGGCCCTCAATAGCATGCGGTCCATTTCCCACGCCACTACCCTCACCCCCTCCACTCCCTCCCAGAACAAGGATAGAGTCCCCCTATTTCTCATGTTTCATCCCACCAGCCTCTGTATGCAAATCCTCCGTGAATTTCACCAACTCCAGCGTGATGCTACCACTAAACACATCTTCCCTTCACTCCCTCTGTCAGCATTCCGCAGAGACCGTTCCCTCTGAGACAATCTAGTCCACTCCTCCACCATACCCAGTACCTCTCCTATCACCCATGGCACCTTCCCATGCAATCGCAGCAGGTGTAACACCATCCCCTTTACCTCCTCCATGCTTAACATCCCAGGCCCAAAACACTTATTCCAGGTTTTATTCTTTTTTTTTAATTAAAATTTTAGAGTACCCAATTATTTGTTCCAATTAAGGGGCAATTTAGCGTGGCCAATCCACCTGTCCTGCATATCTTTTGGGTTGTGGGGGTGAAACCCACGCAGACACGGGGAAAACGTGCAAACCCCTTACGGACAGTGACCCAGGGCCGGGATTTGAACCCGGGTCCTCAGCTCCGTAGGCAGCAATGCTAACCACTGTGCCACCGTGCTGCCCTCACTTATTCCAGGTTAAGCAGCGTTTCACTTGCATCTCTTCCAATTTGGTCTATTGCATTCGCTGCTCCCAATGCGGTCTCCTCTATATCGGAGAGACCTAACACAGACTGGGTTAACGCTTTGCTGAGCATCTTCGGTCTGTGCGCATTCAGGACCCTGACCTTCCTGTTACTTGCCATTTTAACACCAGACCCTGCTCCCATGTCCACATGTCTGTCCTTAGCCTGCTGCAATATTCCAGTGAAGCTCAACGCAAACTGGAGGAACAACATCTCATCTTCCGGTTAGGCACGCTACAGCCTTCCGGCCTGAACATCGAATTCAACAACTTCATTTGATTAGCCCCACCTCGACCCCTTTATTTTCATTCCATTTCGTTTTAATTGTCTTTTACTTTTTATTTCTTTCTTGTCATTCTTTATATATATTTTCCCCCCACTCTTTCCCCCTATCTTATCCTCCCTTTCCTTACATTTTCTCCCCTTTGCTTCACCTTTTTATCATTTTACATCTCTCCCAGCCATATTCCCTCTCCCCCCCCATCTATATCTGTCACACTTTACCCTCTGATTTTAGTTTATCTGCTGTTTGGCATTTCACACATTTCATTCCCTCTGGGGACTGCCATTAGCACTCTTTTCACTTTGTTTCAGTGGCTCTGACTCATCTTTCATTCCCTCACCCTACAGTATAAATATTTCCCACTTTCTATGCCTTTTAGCTTTGACAAAGGGTCATCTGGACTCAAAATGTTAGCTGTTGTCTCTCCCGACAGGTGCTGCTGAGATTTTCCAGCATTTTCTCTTTTGGATACATTTGCTTTGGTCCGTCGCTGCTTTCTCCAGCTTCCTGATTGTTGCTTCCTCCGCCTTTATCTTTGCCATCTCTCGTTTGATGGTGTCTCTGTGCTTTAGGAGCTCCTGTGTTAGAAGGTCCATCCACTCGCTTATTGGTACGTAGTCATCAGAATGGTCTCTTAGATATTTGGCACTATCTAAATCAAGAGATGAGAATTGGTTAAAGTGATAGTGAGAGATATGAATGCCCCAGCCAAGGTCAGTTCCTTTCTGACAAGGAAACTGATTGTGTTGTGTGTCAACTGTATGCAGTCTTCAGTTGACAGTAATACTGAGAACCCGTTTTTGGATTATGACTCCAATAGAGATCAGCGTCTGTGTGAATGCTTCCTCTTTCCCATGGAGTAATCATTCTTCCCAGAATGAGTCAGACTGTGGCTGGTAGCTCATGTAGCCTGAAGCTGAATTAATTCTCCAAGAACCTAAAGAGTCTAGCAGTTATTTCATCCAGAGCCCTGTGCTAATGGAGCTCTGTGCCTGGATGATTCCCACCCTCTGTCATGCGGCATTGCATGATTTTCCAATGATTCTGGGTGTCATTTGAGGAACAAGGTTTTCAGTCAAAAGACATACAATTAAAGTGTCAACACATACCATTTTTAAAAAAACATTTTTTTAATATAAATTTAGAGTACCCAATTATTTTTTCCAATTAAGGGGCAATTTAGAGTGGCCAATCCACCCATCCTGCACATCTTTGGGTTGTGGGGGTGAAACCCACGCAGACACGGGGAGAATGTACAAACTCCACACGAACAGTGACCCAGGGCCGGGATTCGAACCCGGGTCCTCAGCGCCGTAGGCAGCAATGCTAACCACTGTGCCACCGTGCTGCCCGTGTCAACACATACCTGTCTGGGTGGTAAGGATTGATTCTCTTTCATTACGCAATGTTCACTGTCCAGAGAGACTGGATGATCGAACGGACTCATCACACCCGACTCAGTAACACGGCGAGATTGCGAGATTTGAGATGTTCAGAATGCCTCAAAAGATTTAACAAGATCTCGCGACCTGGATCTCGCACTCTCTGGGCGAAATCCAGATTAACATATTTAAATGAGCCAATTTAAATATGTCAGCGCCCGATTCTCCCGAGGCCCGGGAACTAAGGCCTGAGAGACCTTGCCATAGCGTATTTTGCACTCGTCCACAGAAATATGGACCAGGCGTAATGGCACCTGGGGGTTGCTGACACTGTCAACCAGGCATTGCCAGGGTGGCACCGCAGGCTGTATGGAGCACTGCAAGGGTGCCAGACTGGCACTACCACGGTGACCAGGTTCCCCTGCCGGGAATCGTGCCTGGGGGTGCCCTGCCCTGAAGTGGTGGGGAGAGGCAGGGCTAAGAGGTAGGTTGGGGGGATCTGGAGGCCACGATTGAGTGGCTGAAGGGGTTGAGAGATCGGGCCGGCATTTGGAAATGGCATCTCTATCTCTTGTTGCACTCATGAGCTGAACAGTACAGCAAGTTAGATAAGGGCAGCCTCGGAGGGACGTTCCGAGGTTCGAGGTTCGATTCCCGGCTTGGGTCACTGTCTGTGTGGAGTCTGCATGTTCTCCCTGTGTCTGCGTGGGTTTCTTCCGGGTGCTCCGGTTTCCTCCCACAGTCCGAAGATGTGTAGGTTAGGATGATTGGCCATGATGAATTGCCCTTCGTGCCCAAAAAGGGTAGGTGGGGTTACTGGGTTACGGGGATAGTATGGAGGTGTGGGCCTGAGTAGGGTGCTCGTTCCAAGGGCCAATGCAGACTCGATAGGCCGAATGGCCGCCTTCTGCACTGTAAATTCTATGACTCTATTAATCTGTGTGCTCTGTCCACTTCAGGTGCTTTATCCAACACCCACTTCACCACCAACCCTGCCAGCATCCTCGAAACATACCTCTGGCAGTCGCTCCTTCCATTCCTTCAGCAGGCCCACTATCCACAGATTCTGCCTTCTCGATCTATGTTCCTGCTCCTCCACCTTTGCTCTCAACATTTTGCAAAGGTATCCACAAAGCCCCACCTCCGCCCCAATGCCACCGCCCAATGGATGTGATCCAACATCATCCTCTCAATCTCTCGGATCTGCTATCCCTGCCCCTCCAAGCATTTCTCCACCCTCTCCATCGAGCCCTTCAGGGGTACCACAGCCCCTTTGATGGCCTTCCAGCCTTCCTCCTGCATCTCCTTCCTCTGCTGATGGAACTCTTCCTTGATGAAGGCCATGAACTGTTCCATCTGGGGCTTTGCTACTTGCACAAGCCCTTCCCCTCCATCATCTTTCCACTGACTGCGGTGCCATGGGTCTCTTCCAATTCGTTGGCCAGGTCTTTCGCTTTCTTCTACCGTTTATTTTTTAAATTTAGAGTACCCAATTCATTTTTTCCAATTAAGGGCAATTTAACGTGGCCAATTCACCTACCCTGCATATCTTTTGGGTTGTGGGGCGAAACCCACGCAAACACGGAGAGTCTGTGCAAACTCCACACAGACAGTGACACAGAGCCAGGATCGAACCGGGGACCTCGGCACCGTTAGCAGCAGCACTAACCACTGCGCCACCGTACTGCCCGATCTTCTGCCAGGTTTGGTAACCAGCGGACATGTTACTCCCAGGGGGAACTTCTCCTCCGACCTTCAGCTACGCTGTTCTGTTGAAGTTGCACCCAATTTCAGGTAAAAACAAATCTACATCTTCAAGCAGGAACTGCCCTCTGTGCGACCACTCACACCATGGCTGCCCCCAGAAGTCCCCAGAACCCTGTGTTACTGACTGTATCTGTACTGATGTTAATCCAGCTCCCTCACACTGTCTCTCAGTAACCCCTCTCCCTCAGCACCCTGTGTTACTGACTCTATCTGTACTGATGTTAATCCCGCTCCTTCACACTGTCACTCAGTAACCCCTCTCCCCCAGAACCCTGTGTTACTGACTGTATCTCTACTGATGTTAATCCAGCTCCCTCACACTGTCACTCAGTAACCCATCTCCTCCAGAACCATGTGTTACTGACTGTACCTCTACTGATGTTAATCCAGCTCCCTTACACTGTCACTTAGTAACCCCTCTCCCCCAGAACCCTGTGTTACTGACTGTATCTCTACTGATGTTAATCCAGCTCCCTCACAGTGTTTCTCAGTAACTTCTCTCCCCCAGAACTCTGTGTTACTGACTGTATCTGTACTGATGTTAATCCAGCTCCTTCACACTGACACTCAGTAACCCCTCTCCCCCAGAACCCTGTGTTACTGACTGTATCTCTACTGATGTTAATCCAGCTCCCTCACACTGTCACTCAGTAACCCCTCTCCCCCAGAACCCTGTGTTACTGACTGTATCTCTACTGATGTTAATCCAGCTCCCTCACACTATCACTCAGTAACCCCACTCCCCCAGAACCCTGTGTTACTGACTGTATCTGTACTGATGTTAATCCAGCTCCCTTACACTGTCACTCAGTAACCCCACTCCCCCAGAACCCTGTGTTACTGACTGTATCTCGACTGATGTTAATCCAGCTCCTTCACACCGTCAGTCAGTAACCTCTCTCTTAACGCATCCCCTCTCCCCACCCCAGAGCGCAGACGCATTTCATCTACGGCGAGCTGGAGGAAGCCCATTGCCTTTACTGCATTTCGGCAGCACAGGTGCGCCTGTCCAGGTTACGGTCCGGATCAATGGGTTCCCAATTCAAATGGAACTTGATATCGGATCCACAGTCTTGGTGATCAGCTGCCACAGGTACGACAAAATTAGCTCTGGGGTACGCGTCTTAACATTGAGTGATACCGACGCCCAACTAGCGACGTATACAGGGGAACCATTGGAGATCGTGGACACCTCGGATGTCCCATGGAATATGGGGCTCAGTCGGCGAATCTACCACTGGTGGTGGTGAAAGGTTCACGTACAGATTTGCTGAGGTGTGACTAGCTAAAACAACTCCGGCTGATCTGTTAGTGAGTATGTTGAATGTACCCCGACGGGCCAGATGCTGTATTGGCACATTTCCCTGGGGTGTTCCAAGAGGGCCTTGATGCCATCTGAGGGGGCTTGGCCAGGATATCAGTAGACACCCAACCAAGCTATTTTCGGGCCCGCCCCATTCCTTACGCTTTGAAATCGAAGGTTGATGCAGAACTGGACTGTTTGGAAGGTGGGCATATTCGCCTGGTGCAATTTGCAGATTGGGCTGCGCCGGTCATGCCAGTTCATGACAGGTCTGGACGCCTTTGCGGGGATTATAAAATGACAATCAACTGAGCATCCTGTCTCAATCATTACCGGTGCCGAATATTCAGGACCTGTACGTGAGGCTCAGCGGAGGAAGAACTTTTACAAAGTTCGACAAGAGACACGCCTTTCTCCAGTTGGTTTTGGACCCGTCCTCACGCAAATACGTGACCATCAACACTACTATGGGCCAGGGTTTAGAAAACTACAAAATAAATCATGGAATTTACCTGACCTACAACTTTAAATAGATTTTGGTTATGAGGGGCACAAGGGCCTACTTTCCAGGTGTTATGCAACAGAGACCTAAAGTATTTTTAAACAAAACAATGCTTATTCTGTGAATTCAGTTCGCATTTTAGAAACACACAATAAACATTTTATCAATTACCAACACAAATACCACACACAGATACAGTGGTCTATAGGAAACACTTAATAACTTTTCCAACAACATCCATAAGCCAAACACCCTTTTTAACAAAGCAGTAGGTATAAATTCTTTACACAAGACAGTTATTACTTTTAAATTATCAAGTTATCAGGACACCTTTTACCATACAGAGAGAGAGACAAAATGAACCTTCCTTGTCTGAATTCAGCTGAATATGCCATTTTTAAACATACTTTCAATTTCTTTGTTAACCTGTGCCAATTTTAAAGGGTTAAGTCTATATGGATGTTGTTTAATTGGAACAGCATTTCCCACATCTACATCATGTATAGCCATTTTAGTACTTCCCAACTTATCTCCACAAACTTACCCATGTGATAGCAATAAGGGCAGCACGGTAGCATGGTGGTTAGCATCAATGCTTCACAGCTCCAGGGTCCCAGGTTCGATTCCCGGCTGGGTCACTGTCTGTGCGCAGTCTGCACGTCCTCCCCGTGTGTGTGTGGGTTTCCTCCGGGTGCTCCGGTTTCCTCCCACAGTCCAAAGATGTGCGGGTTATGTGGATTGGCCAGGCTAAATTGCCCTTAGTGTCTTAAAAAAAAAAATAAGGTTAATGGGGTTGTTGGGTTACTGGTATAGGGTGGATACGTGGGCTTGAGTAGGGTGATCATTGCTCGGCTCAACATCGAGGGCCGAAGGGCCTGTTCTGTGCTGTACTGTTCTAACTCTTTGAGGTCAGTTTGTTTTTCCTCTGGAAGATAACTCAACAATTTATCGCAACACCTCCTTTCAATAGCCTACCGGCAACATCATTTGATGATCTTCTGCCCACTCTTCATCCGCCTGCATATGTAAAGGTCTCCATTTTCTCATCAAGACAACACTTTTATGGTAACAACATTCTGGTGTACACTCAAATTTTTCCAGTGAGACTCTAATGGCATTTTTACTGGGATCAGAGTGGAGTAGCTGGTACAACGTTCCTGCAGGGAGAATCGGGGTAGCAGTAGATGGCAAGAATCAAGAACAATGTTCACTCTGTAAGTTTTTGTGCATTGTGCATGTAATTCATATAAGTGTGCGGTGTGCCGCATATCTGTTTTGTGATTCATCATATGAATCCAAACGTTGGTTTTGGGAATTAAATTTCAAACCGGAAAATAGGGGATTCTGATTGAGAAACGGACAAGCACACTGAAGTAAATGCAATTTAAACAGGCTTGGAGTTAATTACAATCAAATTCTCACTGAGGTTCAAGGTCAGAGTTCCCAGTCTAAACGCTGAACAATAGATAATTAATTTATAGACTTCTGGGTGGAGACACAGGGCAGGAATCTCCATTGAAGAGACTAAGTGTTGCCACCTGGACTGAATTGCATGGGTGGAATAACCTGCACGGACGCATCCAGCTGGGGATGATTGTTTCCCCATGATCTTTGGAACTTGTGCTCCCCTGCTGTGGGCAGGTTAGCTTACCCAGCATGAGGATAAAAGTTTGGCCACTGTAGAGCTAATTAGAATGGAAAGATGACCCGGTGAAGTGTTCCGTGCCTCGCGCAGGTACTGTTATTTAACTAAAGAAAAAGACTTCTATGAAACTCATCAGACTACCGTTGCATTATGATAGTTTGGCGCGCATTCCCTTTGGGGCTTTATTCGGGAAGTGAGTCAGGACATACAGCTAGGCCAGCACTCACTCCATGAGAATTTAGAGAAAATCCCATTCCCCTGGCATCCAATTCATTTGGGTCTGAAATTGCGCTGGATATTCAGACTAGCTGGAGCTACTTATATGCTCTCCACTCCCCAAACATCCTGATTTCAGCCAAGTACATAGGTTCACGGAGACCTGCGCCATGATTTTATAATCAGAGCTTGATTGCATGCTGGACGAGGTGGAAGAGAGGAGGGAGACCCTCTTCGCCAGGGTGGGCCGGAGACTGAATCCAGCCATTGTTAACAAAGTTGGGGAAGTGGTTGAAGAGGTTGTGAGTGTTGCCTGCCTCACCAGCAGTACTGGGACCAGGGCAGGAAAAAGATAAATGACCTCCTCAGGGCAGCTAGCGTGAGTCACACCCTCTGTGCCACTGGCATCACTCCTGTCCCTCACACATCACATCACCCCCATTCCTCTGGAGGCTAACCAAAGCCCACCTCCCTGCATCTCACTTACATCTCACCTTCCTTCAAAATCTAACACCATTGTATTCTTTGGGCAGGTGCCTTGCTCCAATGCTGTCCATGTGGCTTTCTTCCTGGTGCTCCGGTTTCCTCCCACAGACCAAAGATATGTGGGATGGGTGAATTGGCCCTGCTAAATTACCTCGTAGTGGCCAGGAATGTGCAGGTTAGTCTTCGCGGATCGGGTGGTGTTGACTGTGTCATGTGAGAGTACCTTTAAGAAATGGCTGTTCATCAAATAGCTGCAATAATGTCAGAGTGTGTGTGGAGCTGGGCTGTCTGTCTGCTTTTACATTTGTTTTTGAGCTGTCAGCTACAGTGTGTGTTTAGTTTAGTTTTCAGAGTTGGAGCTGCATACAGCCAAACAAGGTGGAATTTTGATCTCTCTCAGCATGAAAAGAATGTCTTCAGATCACTTGCGAATTTAAAAGTGATAACTGTGAATTTAAAAGTGAGAATTTAAATCTGCTGTCTTTGTTAAAAATGGATGTCTTATGGATGTTGCAAGGAAAGATTAAGGGTTACTTATAGACTACTATATATTTGGGGGGTAGTATTTGAGTTGGTAGTTGGTAAGATGTTTACTGTGTGTTTATAAAATGTTAACTAGATTCATATAATAACATTGTTTTGTTTTAAAAGTACTGTAGATCTCTGTTGCATCACACCTGGAAAGTGGGCCCTTGTGCTCCCCATAACCAAAATCTATTAAAAGTTGTGGGTCAGGTGATCTCCATGATACACGTTGGGGTTCTCTAAACCCTGGCCTGTAATAAATTGGGTGCTTGAGGGGTAAAAGTCTATTTTTCACGAATGGATTGGCTTAGTGAACTTAAAGAGAGTGAGGGGTGAGCATATTTGTGGTTGCTTTTCAGGTGTGGTATATAAGTTTAAGTAGGGAGTGTGTTGTGGGCAATGGCTCTTTCAGAGGCTCGGAAATTTTTGGGGGTGGATAAGTTCACACGCAACACCTTGTGGACAGAGACTAAGAAAAAGCTTTTAGATTTGGCAAAAACATTGCAGTTAGCGTTACCTGACAGCACACGAAAATAAGAGGGGCGGAATTCTCCACTCCCAGGAAAAATTGGGAGGGCCGTCGTGAACTCAGCCGAGTTTTACGACGGCCTCGGATGCATAGGTTGGCCGGCTCCAGCCCGCGCATGGGCGGCTGACGTCATGACGCTGACGGCACGAACCCGCGCATGCGCGGTGGCCATCTTTCCCCTCAGCCGGGGTGGCTTGATCTTGCGGAGCGGCGGAGGGGAAATAGTGTGTCCGATTTGGACGCCGGCCCGAGCACAGTCGTGGTGCTCTTTCCTTGCTAGGCCACTTACAAGCCCCAAACGGGCTTCTCACTCCCGTTTCACAACGGCAGCAACCAGGTGTGTTTGCTGACGTCATGAAACGGCCGCGAACGGCAGGCCGCTCAGCCCATTCGGGTCGGAGAATCGCCGTTTGCCGTGAAAAATCGCGGGGGGCACCAGGGGCGTGAAATTTATCGGGGGGCCCTCCCGCGATACTCCCACCCGGCGTGGGGAGCGGAGAATCCGCCCCGTACTTACAAAGAACAAAGAAAATTACAGCACAGGAACAGGCCCTTCGGCCCTCCCAGCCTGCGCCGATCCAGATCCTTTATCTAAACCTGTCTCCTATTTTCCAAGGTCTACTTCCCTCTATTCCCGCCCATTCATATATCTGTCTAGAATGATGCATCTTAAATGATGCTATCGTGCCCGCCTCTACCACCTCCGCTGGCAAATAGTTCCAGGCACCCACCACCCTCTGCGTAAAAAACTTTCCACGCACATCCCCCTCTAACCTTGAAATCGTGACCCCTTGTAACTGACACCCCCACTCTTGGGAAAAGCTTGTTGCTATCCACCCTGTCCATACCTCTCATAATTTTGTAGACCTCAATCAGGTCCCCCCTCTTTCCAACGACAAAAATCCTAATCTACTCAACCTTTCTTCATAGCTAGCACCCTCCATACCAGGCAACATCCTGGTGAACCTCCTCTGCATCCTCTCCAAAGCATCCATATCCTTCTGGTAATGTGGTGACCAGAACTGCATGCAGTATTCCAAATGTGGCCTAACCAAAGTCCGATACAACTGTAACATGACCTGCCAATTCTTGTACTCAATACCCCTTCCGATGAAGGCAAGCATGCTGTATGCCTTCTTGACCACTCTATCGACCTGCGTTGCCATCTTCAGGGTACAATGGACCTGGACTCCCAGATCTCTCTGTATATCAATTTTCCCCAGGACCCTTCAAAATTCAGTTACAAATCAGGCAACTTGAACATGAAATGAAAGAAAAGGAGAGAGAATTTGGCGAGAGAAGAAAGAAACAAAGAAAGAAAAGCCTGAGCAGAACAAAAAGAAAAAGAGAGAGAGGAAAGAGAAAAAGAGAGAGAAAGCGAGATACAGATCAGGGAAAAATAAAAGGAGAGAGAAGAAAGAAACAAAGAAAGAGAAATGGAGGAAAGGGAAAAAGAGAGAGTGTTTAAACTTCAAAAAATGGCCATTACACATGACAGTCAGTTAAAATTGGCAGATGCAAAGGGAAACGTACAGTTGGAGGATAGTGATGAGGATAGTGAGAAAGAGCGTCATAGTCGAAGGCTTGGTGGGGATCTATTTAAATATGTCCAAGCATTGCCAAGGTTTGGTGAGAAGGAGGTAGAAGCCTTTTTCATTTAATTTGAGAAGGTGGCTCAGCAAATGAAATGGCTACTGGACTTGTGGGTCTTACTGATTGAAACAAAGCTGGTAGGTAGGGCGAGTGAAGTGTTTGCCTCGCTCCCAGAGGAGGTATCTGGGACGCATGAGGAGGTGAAAAATCCATCTTAGGTGCACATGAACTAGTACATGAAGCCTACGGACAAGGTTTTGGAATTTAAGGAAAGAATTTGGTCAAACATACATGGAGTTTGAAAGGATCAAACAGAGTTATTGTGATAGGTAGATAAGGGCTTTGAAAGTAGTCCCAAATATATGAAGCTCTCAGAGAAATTATACTTTTGGAGGAGTTTCAAAATTCAATTCCTGATGAAGTGAGACCTCATGTGGAAGAGCAGAGGGTTAAAACTGTGAGGTTAGCAGCAGAAATGGCAGATGATTATGAATTAGTTCATAAATCAAGGCTTGGTTTCCGACATCAGTTTCCGCCTGTGAGGGATAGAAACTGGGGAAATGAGAAATACTCGAGTGAGAGAAGTAAAGGAGATCTGATGGGAGATAATAAGGAGAGTGTTCTGGGGAAGATGGGACCTGTACAAACAGGACGGGTTACACCTGAACCAGAGGGGCACCAATATCTTGGGATGGAAATGTGCTACAGCTCTTCAGAGGGATTTAAACTAATTTGGCTGGGGGGGGGGGGTGGGATACTGATTTGTAGTCCAGGAGATAGCATTGCTGGAGTTCAGGAAGTTGAGGGTAGTGCAGTACTGAGGAAGGTACCACGGTCACAAGAATGGACCTGCAGACGTGAAGGTGGTTTGAAGTCTGTCTACTTCAATGCGAGGAGCATCAGGAATAAGATTGGTGAGCTTGAAGCATGAATTAGTACCTGGGACTATGATGTTGTGGCCATTACGGAGACATGGATAGAACAGGGGCAGGAATGGTTGTTGGATGTTCTGGGGTTTAGATGTTTCAGTAAGAGTAGGGAAGGTGGTAAAAGAGGTGGAAGAGTAGCATTGTTAACCAAGGATAGTATAATGGCTGCAGAAAGGCAGTTTGAGGAGGATCTGTCTACGGAGGTAGTGTGGGCTGAAGTTAGAAACAGGAAAGGAGCGGTCACTTTGTGAGGAATTTTCTGTAGGCCCCCAAACAGTAACAGAGATGGGAGGAAAAGATTGCAATGCAGATTTTGGATAGGTGCGGTAGTCACAGGAAAGCTGTCATAGGTGACTTTAACTTTCCAAATATTGATTGGAACGACTATAATTTGAATAGTTTGGATGGGGCTGTTTTTATCCAGTGTGTGCAGGAGGGTTTCCTCACACAATATGTGGATAGACCGACAAGAGGCAGGACCACATTGGATTTGGTACTGGGTAATGAACCGGGCCAAGTGTTAGATTTGGTTGTGGGAGAGCACTTTGGAGATAGTGACCACAATTCAGTGACTTTCACTATAGCAATGGAGAGGGATAGGAACATACGGCAGGGCAAGGTTTATAACTGGGGAAGGGTAATTACGATGCGATTAGGCAAGAATTGGAGAGCATAAGATGGAAACAGGAACTGTCAGGGATAGGCACAATTGAGATGTGGAGCTTGTTCAAGGAGCAAATACTGCGTGTCCTTGAGATGTATGTCCCTGTCAGGCAGGGAGGAAATGGTCGAGTGAGGGAACCATGGTTTACAAAACAGGTTCAATGTATTGTCAAGAGGAAGAAGGGGGCTTATGTCAAGATGAGAAAACAAGGTTCGGTTAGAGCACTTGAGGGATACAAGATAGCTAGGAAGGAGCTCAAGAAAGGGCTTAGAAGAATTAGGAGGGGGCATGAGAAGTCCTTGGTGGGTAGGATCAAGGAAACCCCCAAGGCTTTTTACACTTATGTGAGGAATAAAAGAATGACCAAGGTGAAGTTACGGTCGGTCAAGGACAGTAGTGGGAACGTGTGCATGGAGTCTGAAGATATAGGAAAGGCCCTAAATGAATACTTTTCTTCAGTGTTCACAAAGGAGAGGGGCCATGTTGTTGAGGAAGATAGTGCGATACAGGCTGGTAGGCTGGAGGAGGTAGATATTCGGAAGGAAGATATGTTATAAATTCTGAGAAGCCTGAGGATAGATAAGTCCCCTGCGCCTGATGGGATATATCCCAGGATTCTTTGGGAGGCGAGGGATGAGATTGCAGAGCCTTTGGCTTTGATCTTTATGTCCTCACTGTCTACAGGAATAGCGCCAATAGACTGGAGAGAGGCAAATGTTGTCTCCTTGTTCAAGAAAGGGAATAGGTATAACCCTGGGAATTATAGGCCGGTTAGTCTCACTTCGGTCATAGGTAAATTATTGGAAGGGGTCCTGAGGGATAGGATTTATGATCATTTGGAAAGATACAGCTAAATCCAGGATAGTCAGCACGGATTTGTGAGGGGTAAGTCTTGCCTCACAAGTTTGATTGTATTCTTTGAGGAGGTAACTAAGTACATAGATGAAGGTAGAGCAGTTGATGTCGTATACATGGATTTAGTAAGGCATTTGATAAGGTGCCCCCTGGTCGGGTCATGCAGAAAGTAAGGAGGCATGGCATAGAGGGAAATTTGGTCGATTGGATCAGTAACTGGCTATCACATAGAAGACAGAGGGGTGGTGGTAGATGGTAAATTTTCATCCTGGAGCCCAGTCACCAGCGGTGTACCACAGGGATCAGTGCTGGGTCCTCTGCTATTTGTGATTTTTATCAATGACTTGGATGATGGAGTTGAAGTTTGGGTTAGTAAATTTGCTGATGACACCAAGATTGGTTGAGTAGTGGATAATGTGGAGGGCTGTTGTAGGCTGCAAAGGGACATTGATAAGATGCAGAGCTGGGTTGAAAAGTGACAGATGGAGTTTAACCCTGATAAGTGTTAGGTGATTCAAATTGGGAGGACAAATTTGAATGCGGATTACAGGGTCAACAGCAGGGTTGTGAAGAATGTGGAGGAGCAGAGAGATCTCTGAGTTCATGTCCATAGATCTCTGAAAGTTGCCACCCAAGTGGATAGAGCCGTGAAGAAAGCCTATAGTGTGTTAGCATTTATTAACAGGGGGATTGAGTTTAAGAGCTGTGAAGTAGTGCAGCAACTGTAAAAGACCTTGGTTCGACCACATTTGGAGCATTGTGTGCAGTTCTGGTCACCTCATTATAGGAAGGATGTGGAAGCATTGGAAAGGGTGCAAAGGAGATTTACCAGGATGCTGCCTGGTTTGGAGGGTAGGTCTCATGAGGAAAGGTTGAGGGAGGGGAGGAGCGAAGACTCTTGGGCCGAAGGGTATGTACGGTGCTGTACAGTTCTATGTAACAAACTCCCCTCTCCCAGACTCACATTAGAGCAAAGGAGGGTGAGAGGTGATTTAACAGAGGTGTATGATGTACCATCAGGTCGACTCAAGACACATTTAGGATCCGAACTGTGGCTTTAATCTGCTAGTTGTTAGCCCGGTGGACGACTACAGAGAATGGCCGACCGCCAGGAACTCTGGGTACTTATACCCAGCCTCGGAGGCAGGGCCTACTTGCCTCTCGACCAATTGGAGAGCAGTCACATGACTAGTCCCAACCAATCGGACGATAGGCACATGACCAGCCAGAGCCAATGGGAAGCCAGTGCTCTGCACCAATGGTAGTGCTCATATCCATACCCCTCACATTCACCCCTTGTGAAGAAAGAAGGGGGGGGTAAGTGGGAGAGAGGGGGGGGGTCCGAGAACTGGTGGCATGAGCAGCAAACGTCGATAGGGGTGAGCAGCCCACTGGCCCGTGGCAAAACAATATTACAACTACTAATAACAGAATAACACAAAAATGTCCAAAAAAGTGGCAAAACAATACTACTACTACTAATAACAACAGAATAACACAAAAATGTCCAAAAAAATCCCATGGCCGCATCAGATGGAGATGATCAGCCTGTCGGGTGCCCGTGGTGTTCTGGAGGACCGTCGCAGTGGAGCCGGTGACGTCGGGCCGATGGCCGTCCTTGCCTCCGGGTGTGTCGGTTGTAGATGTGTCTCCGTACCCCGGGCCGGTGGTGGTGATGCTGTAATAGGGGAAGAGGGGGCATGTGCGCTGGGTCGTGGGGGCGCGGGGGGCGCTGGGGGGAATTGGGGTTGGGGGAGAGGTGTTGGTGTAGGGGGAGAAGGCCGCACGCCGGCGGGTGCCAGGTCCCGGAGCGAGATCGTATCCTGCCGACCGTCAGGATACTCCACGTACGCATACTGCGGGTTGGCGTGGAGTAACTGGACTGGCTCAACCAACGGGTCGGACTTGTGCACCCGCACATGCTTCTGGAGCAAGATGGGCCCGGGAGTTGCCAGCCAGGTCGGGAGAGGGGATCCTGAGGACAACTTCCGAGGGAAAACAAGAAGACGTTCATGAGGTGTTTGATTAGTGGTAGTACAGAGGAGAGACCGGATTGAATGCAGGGCATCAGGGATGACCTCTTGCCAATGGGGGATAGGGAGATCTCTGGACCGTAGGGCCAGCAGGATGGTCTTCCAAATGGTGCCATTCTCCCGCTCGACCTGACCGTTACCCCGGGGGTTATAACTGGTCGTCCTGCGAGAGGCTATGCCCCTGCTGAGCAGGAATTGACACAGTTCGACACTCATAAAAGAGGATCCCCGGTCGCTGTGGATGTACGCGGGGTAACCGAACAGGGAGAAGATGGATAGGAGGGCCTTTATGACGGTTGTTGTGGTCATGTCGGGACAGGGAATGGAGAAAGGGAATCGAGAGTATTCGTCAATAACACTCAAGAAATACGTGTTACGGTTGTTGGAGGGGAGGGGACCCTTGAAGTATATACTGAGACGTTCAAAGGGGCGGGATGCCTTGATCAGATGCGCTCGTTCGGGGCAGTAAAAGTGCGGTTTGCACTCGGCGCAGACGTGGCAGTCCCTAGTGACCGTCCTGACTTCCTCGACTGAGTAGGGCAGGTTGCGGGTCTTAATAAAATGGTAGAAACGGGTGACCCCTGAATGACAGAGGTCCGTGTGGAAGGAGCGGAGGCGGTCAATCTGCGCGCTGGCGCAGGTACCGCGGGATAGGGCATCGGAAGGCTCGTTGAGTTTACCAGGACGATACAAGATATCGTAGTTGTACGTGGACAACTCAATCCGCCACCGCAAGATCTTGTCGTTCTTGATCTTGCCCCTCTGTGCATTGTCGAACATGAAAGCTACTGACCGTTGGTCTGTGAAGAGGGTAAACCTCCTGCCGGCCAGATAGTGCCTCCAATATCGCACAGCTTCGACTATGGCCTGTGCCTCCTTTTCCACCGAGGAATGGCGGATTTCGGAAGCGTGGAGGGTTCGTGAAAAGAAGGCCACGGGTCTGCCCGCTTGGTTCAGGGTGGCCGCCAGAGCTACGTCAGACGCGTCGCTCTCGACCTGGAATGGGAGGGACTCGTCGATAGCATGCATCGTGGCCTTTGCGATATCCGCATTGATGCGGCTAAAGGCCTGGCGGGCCTCCATCGACAGGGGAAAGGAGGTGGACTGGATGAGGGGGTGGGCTTTGTCAGCGTAGTTGGGGACCCACTGGGCGTAGTATGAGAAGAAGCCCAGGCAGCGTTTGAGGGATTTGAGGGAATTGGGGAGGGGAAGTTCCATCAGGGGGCGCATGCGTTCGGGGTCGGGGCCTATCACTCCGTTACGCACTACGTAGCCAAGGATGGCTAGACGGTCGGTGCTAAACACGCACTTATCCTTATTGTAGGTTAAATTAAGGAGTTTTGCGGTTCGGAGGAATTTTTGGAGGTTGATGTCGTGGTCTTGCTGGTCGTGGCCACAGATGGTGACGTTATCGAGATACGGGAAGGTGGCCCGTAAACCGTGCTTGTCGACCATTCAGTCCATCTCCCGTTGGAAGACCGAGACTCCATTTGTGACACCAAATGGAACCCTGAGGAGGTGGTAGAGGCTCCCATCTGCCTCAAACGCGGTGTACTTTCGGTCACTCGCGCGAATAGGGAGCTGGTGGTAGGCGGACTTAAGGTCCACCGTGGAGAAGACTTTGTATTTCGCAATCCTGTTAACCAGGTCGGAAATACGGGGGAGAGGATACGCGTCCAGCTGCGTAAACCTGTTGATGGTCTGACTGTAATCAATGACCATCCGGTTTTTCTCCCCAGTCCGAACTACCAGCACTTGGGCTCGCCAGGGTCTGTTGTTGGCCTCGATAACTCCTTCCTTAAGGAGCCTCTGGACCTCGGACCCGATGAAGGTCCGGTCCTGGGCACTGTAGCGTCTGTTCCGAGTGGCGGCAGGTTTACAATCTGGGGTGAGATTAGCAAACAAGGAAGGGGGGTCCACTTTGAGGGACGCGAGGCTGCAGACAGTAAGGGGGGGAATAGGGCCGCCGAATTGAAAGGTCAAGCTCTGCAGGTTGCACTGGAAGTCCAGGCCCAAGAGTGCCGGAGCGCATAGACGGGGGAGAAATTTTTGAAAACCCTCCCCTGGACCGTGAGGTCCGCTATGCAGCACCCGGTGATTTGGATGGAATGCGAACCTGAGGCCAATTCAATTTTATGTTTAACTGGGTGGATGGGGAGCGCGCAGCTTCTTACCGTGTCAGGGTGAACAAAACTTTCCATGCTCCCGGAGTCCAGCAGGCACCTCGTTTTGTGTCCGTTGAGCTGCACCGTCGTTGTAGTCTTGGCGAGCGAGCGTGGTTGCTGATCGAGTCTGATGGAAGCCAGTCATGGTGAGAGTTCCAGATCCTCCTCAGTGGCAGGGTAATCGCTTGCAGGGCCTTCCGAGTTGATCCAAGATGGCGGCACCCAGGACTCACACGTGGAGCCGGGGCCCCCAGATGGCGGCGCCCATGGTCCGCACATGGCGTCCGGGGCCCAAGATGGTGGCGCCCATTGGAGTCCCGTGGCGGCTGGGAGCAGTGTCAGCGGCGTCCGCGAGCCGGTCAGGGCAGCTGGGGGCGCGGGTCGGGAGGACCATGGGCCTTGCGGGAGCCAGGACGCGGGCCGGAGAGGTTGGTGCTTGGCGTGGGGCCCTGGGGGGGCAATCCGCAGTCGCTGCGCTGTGCGACCGACTTGGTCTGGCAGACCACCACGTAGTGGCCCTTCTTCCCGCAGCTCTTACACAGAGCGGAGCGGGCCGGGCATCGCGGGCGGTGGCGCTTTGAGAGGCCACAGAAATAGCAACGGGGCCCCGCTAGTTTATCGGAGTGACCAGCGGCGCAGGCCTGGGGGGGGGGGGGGGGTCGGGTCCACGGAGGATGGGGGTGGCGCGTGCCATGATGTCCAGGGGGCTGCTGCGCGGCCGGGGGCGTATGCGCGGGCGTTCAGGTCAGCAACCTCCAGGGAGGTTACAGGGAGTGGGTTACAGGGTCTGGGAGAGGGGAGTGTGCTACAGAGAGTCTGAGAGCGAGAAGTGTGTTACAGGGTCTCCCAGACTCTCTCTGTAACACACTCCCCCCTCCCAGACTCTCTACGACACACTCCCCTCTCCCAGACTCATTGTGTAACAGAGCCACTCTCACAGACTCTCTGTAACAGTCACCTTTCCCAGAGATTTTCAATAATAGCTCTCTTTGATCACTCTCAATGTAGAAAATGTTTATCTTTCAATTTAGAATGAAAAGGAATTATAGAACATAGAACATAGAACAGTACAGCACAGAACAGGCCCTTCGGCCCTCAATGTTGTGCCGAGCAATGATCACCCTACTCAAACCCACATATCCACCCTATACCCATAACCCAACAACCCCCCCTTAACCTTACTTATTAGGACACTACGGGCAACTTAGCATGGCCAATCCACCTAACCCGCACATCTTTGGACTGTGGGAGGAAACCGGAGCACCCGGAGGAAACCCACGCACACAGGGGGAGGACGTGCAGACTCCACACAGACAGTGACCCAGCCGGGAATTGAACCTGAGACCCTGGAGCTGTGAAGCATTTATGCTAACCACCATGCTACCGTGCTGCCCTACATTGTGGGGATTCTGGGGATTCTCCCCTACCCGGCGGGGCGGGGCGTCCCGGCGAGATGGAGTGGCGTGAACCACTCTGGCGTCGGGCCGCCACAACGGTGCGGAATTTTCCTCACCTTTAGGGGCCAAGCCCTCACATTGAGGGGCAAGGCCCGCGCCGGAGTGGTTTCCACTCCGCCGGCTTGCGTGAATGGCCTTTGGCGCCACGCCAGCCGGGGCCGAAAGGATTTTGCTGGCCAGAGTAAGTCCGCGCATGCACCGGGCATCAGCGGCTGCCGACGTCATACCGGCGCAGACGCAGGGGAGGAGGTCTCTTCCACCTCCGCCATGGTGAAGACCATGGGAGAAGGTGGAAGAAAAAGAGTGCCCCCATGGCACAGGCCCGCCCGCCGATCGGTGGGCCCCGATCACGGGCCAGGCCACCGTGGGGGCACCCCCCGGGGTCAGATCGCCCCGTGCCCCCCCCCCCCCCAGGAACCCGGAGCCCGCCCGCGCTGCCAATCCCACCGGTCAGGTAGGTGTTTTGATCCATGCCGGCGGGAGGGGTCTGTCAGCGGCGGGACTTCGGCCCATCACGGGTCGGAGAATCGCCGCGGGGGGCCCGCGCTACCGGCGCGCCGTGATTCCCGCCCCTGCCGAATCTCTGTGGGCGGAGAATTCGGGACACAAGGGGGGCGGGATTGACACGGAGAATCCCGCCCATGTATACTCCGCCTACTGGCGGGAGCAGCAGGCAGGGATTTACCCCCGTACCTGTACTACAGGGGCCTTACCGTAATACCCTCGTATGCAGTATACACAATACAACAGTGGTGACTACCACATTCACCCCCTGTTTAAAAAAAAGAGTCCAGCAGGGGTGATGGAAACTATTTACATACAGTTTGTTTAAAATTTAAGGAAATGGTTACAAATTTAGACGGATGGGCGCCTTGGTCCGTCGCTGCGAGCGCCGCAGTTGTGGTGGTGATTCAGGCGTCGGTTCGGTCGTCAGTGACTCCGGGAACGTGTCAACCTCATCTTCATCCACGGGTGGGACCAAGGGGAGGGCGGATCATCCTGGAGCGAGGGCTGCGGTGGGGTGCGCCGGGGGGAGGGAGGGTGGTGCCGGGGCAGAGAGGGGGGGTTGGGGACCCAGCTGGTGCCACGTCCCTGAGGGAGACTGTGTCTTGGCGGACATGCGGGTTTGCATGGAGTAGCTGCACCCTCTCGACCAACGGGTCCGCCTTGTGGAGCCGCACGTGCTTGCGGAGGAGAACGGGTCCTGGAGCTGCCAGCCGTGTTGGGAGTGAAACCCCGGAAGTGGACTTCCTGGGAAGGCAAAGAGACGTTCATGGGGGATTCATTAGTCGCGGTGCACAGGATCGACCGAATGGAGTGAAGGGCGTCGGGGAGGACCTCCTGCGATCGGGAGGCCGGGAGATTTCTGGACCGTAGGGCCAGCTGGACGGCCCTCCAGACCATCCCATTCTCCCACTCCACCTGCCCATTAACCCGGGGGTTGTAGCTGGTCGTCCTGCTCAAGGCAATGCCCCTGTTGAGTAGGTACTGGCGCAGCTCATCGCTGATAAATGAGGATCACCGGTCGCTGTGGGCGTAGGCGGGGAAACCGAACAGAGCGAAGATGGTGTTGAGGGCTTTGATAATGGTGGCAGACGTTATGTCGGGGCATGGGATGGAGGAAGTACACACTGAGGCGTTCAAAGGGGCGGGAGGCCTTCACCAGGTGCGCACGGTCTGGCCGGTAGAAGTGCGGTTTACACTCCGCGCAGACCTGGCAGTATCTGGTGACAGCCCTGACTTCCTCGATGGAGTAGGGCAGGTTGCGGGCCTTTATGAAGTGATAAAAGCGGGTGACCCCTGGGTGACAGAGATCGTCATGCAGGGTACGGAGTTGGTCCACTTGTGCGCTGGCACATGTACCTCGAGAGAGGGCGTCTGGGGGCTCGTTGAGCTTACCGGGGCGATATGAAATCTCGTAATTGTAGGTGGAGAGCTCGATCCCCCACCTCCAGATTTTATTATTTTTGGTCCGCACGGTGGGGTGTTTGCTGGCGGGGTCCACGATGCCCAGGAGGGGAGGGCCATGTGGTCGGGGGCATAGGCATTGTGTCCTGCTTGGCACAATTGCGAGGCACAGAGGAGGTCGTTCGGACGCTCCGCAAAGAATTAGAAGAGAGGAATAGGATGAGTAAAGTGGATGTCAGGGACATCGAAAAGGAAAACCTAGGTTTGAGGCAACGACTGGCAGAGAAGGATAGAGAGGTGGATGATGTCAAGAGGGCACATCAGTCTTGTCTAGCCCATCTGAGCAGTTCCCAAGCCCAGTATGAGAAAGCCTATCAGGATGTGCAGCGCGCAGTTCTGATCAGGGAAAATTCAGAGAAGCAGGTAGAGGCACTGCAAAGGAAATGCTCTGACCTAAAGGCAGCTTTAAGAGCACTCCATGCTGCCACCACTGAGCAGAGGCAAAGCACAGTGGATCACGCTAAATGTAGGAAGCAGATTGCGGAGCTGCAATCTCTGCTTTCTGTGCAGAATGGGTTCCAAGAGACATTTGGGACCCAGTTAGATGAGGAAAATGCCCCAGATTGGCAGGAATTGAGCGAAACCGCGCAGCGCTATGTTCAGGGAACACGTGCACCAGCAGCGCAACAGAAAAGGAAAGCGCCCCAACTCCCCAGAGATCAGATAGCACCCGCACCAATGAACCCAGTCACCACCCAAAGAAAGGCAACCACAGAAGGTGCACCCGAGATCACCTACATCACCCCCTTAACTGTAACACAACTAAGGGATGCGTGTGAGAAAATCACCCCGTTCCTCCCCACTGCAGAACCCCACCAATTTTTCGCAAGAGTAAAGCAGCAGGCGACCATGTACGGCCTGGATGAGCGAGAGCAAGTGAAGCTCACAGTTTTGAGTTTAGACTCATCGGTTGTAGCAGCCCTCACTGACCCACAGAACGTTGGAGGAGGCACACTAGAGGAGATGCATACATCCATTTTAGACGCGATAGGGTACAACAGAGGAGACCCAGTCGAAGGCCTAAATAAGTGTAGGCAGAAGAGGACAGAGCATCCCACAGCATTCGCAGGAAGGCTGTGGATTCATTTCACTGCCGTTTTTGGCGATTTAGACCGCGCACATTTAACCCGCGATAATATGGTTAAATGGACCGCACCATAATCTCCCACGCCACAGATGCAGGACAGAATGTCTGCAGCAGTTATGACCCCTCAGAAGAGGCCCATAATGAAAAATGGGTCTTGAAAAGATTGTCCCGCGTTTGGCAGCAATCCGTCCACAATAAAACAGCATTTATAAATCCCGAAGAGCAGGCAGATGCAGACATGCATCCAGTTAAAACACATCAAAACCCCGCATGTGTAAATGAGGGAAGGAACAGCCCACATCAGACCAAGTCACAGGAATGTTTTAACTGTGGACAGTTAGGACATTACGCTCGAGAATGTCAAGCCCCCCCGAATCAGCCCACCAATGCCCCCCGAAGCAGCAACAAAACAACAGCCCAGAACCCCCCTCTCAGGGAACAGTACACAAGGGAACAATGCACCAGAGTGTCCGCTCCGCCTTATGTGCCTCAGGGGTCATGTTACAACTGTAGGCAGCCAGGACACTTCGCCCGAGATTGCAGGAGACCCCCACCACCAGCTAGACCCGCCCCCAGATATGAAAGAGAACACCACCCACAGCAGCTACAAGGTCCCAGTTGCCCCGTGCAAACTATGAGCGCTTACCCACCACTTCTCATGGCACGGATACCTCAGCAATGCCAATTTGTTTTTGTTTCTCTCCTCCTTCCTCTCTTCTTCGGTCACACTGCACTGACTCCATATGCTAGTTACACCCCCAGCCAAATGTAATTTACGGTATCCTTCTTTCAGATGGAACCTGTATGATATTCGTTGCATGTTTGTTTGTATGTGTTTGTTAAATGTTCAGTGTTTAAATTTAAACAGCTTTTCACAGCCCCAAGCCACCATTGATGGAACCTGCACGTATGTTTGTTTGTATGTTTGTATGTTAAATGTTTGATTTGGAGATTTGATTTGGATTTTCAGCCGAAAAGCTTGTGACCACCTCACATGCACGTTAGTTTGTCCGTCGATATTTCTGAGAACTTGACTCAGCTGAAATGTCTGAAGCCCAGCTCAACTTTTCACCAGGAGCATCTTGGCTCCCCTTTTTTTTAGGTGCCCCTCTATTCCGGGAATAGAGGCCGCAATTCCAATATGACTAAATTCTTGCCCATTCGTTTCAGGTTGCTCAGGCAGTGGAGAAACGGCATTGAGGACCCGCCCTGTCTGAGGACCACCCCTCTGGTCAGCTAAGCTCGGGTACAGCACAGCACGCCCTACCCGGGGATCCCATTCAACTCTTACCCATCGCGGCCCACACGCAACTCATTCGACCTTTCATTTCTCAAGCTTGGTTTCATTTTTGTTCAAGGTATCCCTTCGGCCGCCACTCCATATGCTATTTACATCCAGGAACATTTGGGGTGGTAAATTGCAACACTCTGCGAGATGGCTCGCACTGGTTTAATAGATAAGTATATGTCTGGTCCTAAATCCGCTTTTTGAAAAAGAAATGAGGGAGTCACATGGAGGGAAAATTGGAACAAGAGGACAGATATACTTCAAGTCAAGATATTCGGCTGAACACTAACAGATAATATGCTTGATGCCTTAGCTTTCGGATGTTCGGAAAGGAACCGAAGCAACAGCACAGCAAGATCCCAGGAAAGAAAAGAGAAGAGAAGAGACAGAGAAGATGAAGAGCACTCCAATTGCTATGTTTTTAGCTATTGTAGCATCTGTGTGGCTGTGCGTGGACGCGGACCCCCTTTCCCACAGTACAACATTTGCTAACTTCTCCCAAACCCAGACCACTGTTGGTCGTTCTGTGTGTGTGTGCTTAACACTCAATTTGGCTCTGTTTCTGTACTTACCTCTGGAGTCGCCAGGTGTCGTTAAGACACCGCCACAAGCTTCAAGGTGAAGTTCAAAGCAATAAAACCACACACCAATTAGTAAGTCCAAACAACTGAGTTTATTATAATACAATTATAACTACCCATGCACACGCTAAAAGGATTAAACTTATTCCTACCGCTAAATAAACTAATACTTATCTCGAAGGAACTGCTGGGTCAGGGAACAAGGCCTCTTGCTCTGCTCTGGTCTGCAGACTTCAGGTTGGTATCAGTTAAAAGGGGTCAGGAGTGCCTATCCCTGGTAGCGATCGTTGTGAGGCACTTACTTGTTGGCGGCTGCTGTCCGAACCCTCTCCTCTCTCTCGTTCGAGATCTTCTTGGCAAAAGCTGGTCCACGGAGGAGTGTTGGTCAAAGAGAGAGAAGGGCTGGAGGGCTGGATCAGAAGACTGAACCATGTGTGGGACCTGTCTTTTATAGGTCCCAGGGGATCCGCGCCCCTTTGGGCGGACTCCCTTACCTGCTTGGAATCGATTGGGTCTCTTCCCAATCAATATGTTTGAACCTCCCAATCATGGGGCAGTTCCTCGGTCACTGGGGCGGTTCTTGGGACTTATTGTTTTGGGCTTCTCTGGCGCCGAAAGGTCTGGCCTTCCATTCAATGTATCGATCTGTGTTTAACTTGTTTCCATTGTATCTGGGGATCGCCCGGTATTGCCTCATTAGTATGTTAACTGGTTTCTTTTCACAGTGCTGTCTGGTTTCTGCAGCAGTCAAAACTGGTTTCTGCAGCCGTACCAATATACAAGCGCTTTGCAAGCTGCTTGCTTTACAACATGTCCATTTTCCCTGCATTCCTTGCAATCTTCCATTTTGTGTTGGTCAGTGGCCACCCCAGGTGGCTACACAGCCCAGTCAATGGAAACAGTACCCCGACCTGGTGTACCAGATTTCTGACATGGTACTCCTTGTCGTATGTAATAGACTCACTTTTGGTGATTGCAGTTCTATGTATTATAGTCCAGACCCTCTGGATGAGGAAATGGAGAAGGAGAGCCCACCGCTCCCGTGCCTCAACAGTGTACAGAGTACAATCCCCCATTTTCGGATTCCACCAATCCCCCCAACCCCTTGATGTGTAATAAAGGATTTAATTTTGATACAATCTGTAAATAAAGACTTTTGCGGATGTATTATAATGTTCTGCGCTCGACTGCCAAGTCAGAAAATGAAATGTAAAGATGCTGTTGTATGAATGAGTAAGGGTTTAGGATGTTGTAGAATGTTTAAATATGAGATGAGAGTAGTTTATTGAGATAGTTAGAGGTTCCCGATTCCAATTGGTGATGCATGTCCCCTTTGACATAGCGCCAATCAGAAATTGTTAGTTAACATTTTTTTGCCATAGTTGAGGAAAGGATAGAAGCAATGGAACTCGCTGAGGTCAGGGGACCCAAAGACATCGTACTTAGGTGATCCTTAATGATTTCTCATGAGGATCACAAGGAGGGAGTGTAGCCACCGAAGTTGGCCATTCCCTAAATACAAAATGGAGGAACGCAAAGCTTACAGGTTAAAATGGACAATGTTTGCAGCACCAGCAGGCTGCACCAAGCAAATGTGTATTCTGTCTGCTAAGAGAGCAGACAGCACCGAAACGAACATTCCGCATACTAATGAGGCAATCTCCGGGATAGTTAACATAGCAATGGAACGATCCCAGGGACAATGGACACAAATGGGGAAGTAACTGCAACAGTGTATGGGAAACCAGACACCCTGGTATCAGCGGGATCCGAAAACAAAGCACCTGAAGGCCCGCCCAGTAGCCAAGGAACAGCCTCAGTATTGGGGGGATTCAAACATATCGATTGGGAAGAGACCCAATAGATTCCGAGCGGGTAAAGGGGTCCGCCCAAAGGGGTGCGGATCCCTGGGACCTATAAAAGACAGGTCCCACACTTAATTTGTTCTTCTGAACCAGCCCTCCTCTCCTTGACCAGCCCTCCTCTCTGGACCAGCATTTCGACCAGCTTTTGCCAAAGAAGACCTTCAACGAGAGAGAGAGGAGAGGTTTGGGACAGCAGCCGCCAGCAAGTAAGTATCTCACAACGATCGCTATCAGAGATAGACACTCCTGACCCCTTTTTAACCCGTACCACCCTGAAGTCTGCAGACCAGAGCAGAGCAAGAGGTCTTGTCCCCTGATCCGGCAGTTCCTTCGAGATGAGTATTGGTTTATTTAGCGGTAGGTATAGTTTAATCCTCTTAGCGTGTGCATGGGTAGTATTATAATTGTATTATAATAAACTCAGTTGTTTGAACTTACTAACTGGTGTATGGTTTTATTGCTTTGAACTTCACCTTGAAACTTGTGGCGGTATCTTAACGATACCTGGTGACTCCAATGCGAAGTAACGAAACAGAGCCAAATTGAGTGTTAAGCACACTCACCCAGAACGAGCAACATTCCTCAGTACTGACCCTCTGACAGTGCACAACTCCCTCATTACTGACCCTCTGACAGTGCAGCACTCTCTCAGTACTCACCCTCTGACAGTGCAGCACTCCCTCAGTACTGACCCTCTGACAGTGCAGCTCTCCCTCAGTACTGACCCTCTGACTGTGCAGCGCTCCCTCAGTACTGACCCTCTGACAGTGCGGCACTCCCTCAGTACTGACCCTCTGACAGTGCGGCACTCCCTCATTACTGACCCTCTGACAGTGCAGCACTCTCTCAGTACTGACCCTCTGACAGTGCAGCACTCCCTCAGGACTGACCCTCTGACAGTGCAGCGCTCCCTCAGTACCGACCCTCTGACAGTGCAGGTTCTCATAGAGTTTCAAAAGAGAAGTATGACAGGGAACTGAGCTCTCCCTCAGTACTGACCCTCTGACAGTGCAGCTCTCCCTCAGTACTGACCCTCTGACAGTGCAGCACTCCCTCAGTACTGACTCTCTGACAGTGCAGCACTCCCTCAGGACTGACCCTCTGACAGTGCAGCTCTCCCTCAGTACTGACCCTCTGACAGTGCAGGTTCTCATAGAGTTTCAAAAGAAAAGTATGACAGGGAACTGAGCTCTCCCTCAGTACTGACCCTCTGACAGTGCAGCTCTCCCTCAGTACTGACCCTCTGACAGTGCAACACACCCTCAGTACTGACTCTCTGACAGTGCAGCACTCCCTCAGGACTGACCCTCTGACAGTGCAGAACTTCCTCAGTACTGACCCTCTGACAGTGCAGCACTCCCTCAGTACTGACCCTCTGACAGTGCAGCTCTCCCTCAGTACTGACCCTCTGACAGCGCAGAACTCCCTCAGTACTGACCCTTTGACAATGCAGAACTCCCTCAGTACTGACCCTCTGACAGCGCAGAACTCCCTCAGTACTGACCCTCTGACAATGCAGAACTCCCTCAGTACTGACCCTCTGACAGCGCAGAACTCCCTCAGTACTGACCCTCTGACAGTGCAGCACTCCCTCAGTACTGACCCTCTGACAGTGCAGCTCTCCCTCAGTACTGACCCTCTGACTGTGCAGCGCTCCCTCAGTACTGACCCTCTGACAGTGCGGCACTCCCTCAGTACTGACCCTCTGACAGTGCGGCACTCCCTCATTACTGACCCTCTGACAGTGCAGCACTCTCTCAGTACTGACCCTCTGACAGTGCAGCACTCCCTCAGGACTGACCCTCTGACAGTGCAGCGCTCCCTCAGTACCGACCCTCTGACAGTGCAGGTTCTCATAGAGTTTCAAAAGAGAAGTATGACAGGGAACTGAGCTCTCCCTCAGTACTGACCCTCTGACAGTGCAGCTCTCCCTCAGTACTGACCCTCTGACAGTGCAGCACTCCCTCAGTACTGACTCTCTGACAGTGCAGCACTCCCTCAGGACTGACCCTCTGACAGTGCAGCTCTCCCTCAGTACTGACCCTCTGACAGTGCAGGTTCTCATAGAGTTTCAAAAGAAAAGTATGACAGGGAACTGAGCTCTCCCTCAGTACTGACCCTCTGACAGTGCAGCTCTCCCTCAGTACTGACCCTCTGACAGTGCAACACACCCTCAGTACTGACTCTCTGACAGTGCAGCACTCCCTCAGGACTGACCCTCTGACAGTGCAGAACTTCCTCAGTACTGACCCTCTGACAGTGCAGCACTCCCTCAGTACTGACCCTCTGACAGTGCAGCTCTCCCTCAGTACTGACCCTCTGACAGCGCAGAACTCCCTCAGTACTGACCCTTTGACAATGCAGAACTCCCTCAGTACTGACCCTCTGACAGCGCAGAACTCCCTCAGTACTGACCCTCTGACAATGCAGAACTCCCTCAGTACTGACCCTCTGACAGCGCAGAACTCCCTCAGTACTGACCCTCTGACAGCGCAGAACTCCTTCAGTACTGACCCTCTGACAATGCAGAACTCCCTCAGTACTGACCCTCTGACAGCGCAGAACTCCCTCAGTACTGACTCTCTGACAGTGCAGCACTCCCTCAGTACTGACCCTCTGACAGTGCAGCACTCCCTCAGTACTGACCCTCTGACAGTGCAGCACTCCCTCAGTACTGACCCTCTGACAGTGCAGCACTCCCTCAGTACTGACCCTCTGACAGTGCAGCACTCCCTCAGTACTGACCCTCTGACAGTGCAGCACTCCCTCAGTACTGACCCTCTGACAGTGCAGCATTCCCTCAGTACTGACTCTCTGACAGTGCAGCACTCCCTCAGTACTGACCCTCTGACAGTGCAGCACTCCCTCAGTACTGACCCTCTGACAGTGCAGCACTCCCTCAGTACTGACCCTCTGACAATGCAGATTACATCAGCACTAGGATGACAGCCTAGGATGACATTAGGTTACACGCTGTAGTCTCGGAAGTGGGGCGGCAATCAATGATTTGCAAATTGAGAAGCAAAGGTACTGATAGGGAGTAGTCAAGGTGACACAGCAGTGTGCAGCCTTATTGCTAATCTGTTTAATTTGGTGATTGGCAGATGTTGACAGAGGTACTGTTTCAGTTCCCTGTCATACTTCTCTTTTGAAACTCTATGAGAACCTGCAGCTCCCCCTTCTGTTTATTGTGATTATTAAACAGCTACTATTACAACAACAACTTATGTTGGTAGCCTGGGCAGGATTCTCCATCAGCCAACACTAAACTTGGGAAACGCGATTGGGCAGAGAATCAGTTTTGATGCCGAAATCACGGCGGGTGTCGATTTCACGACAAATCTCAATTCTCCGTCGCCTCGACAGCGGCGTCAATGCGTTCCAGAATGCACATAGAGTAAACGCCGTTTGCATATTATTAGCGGGCCTGACCCAGTATTCTCTGGGGCCTCCGCGATTCTCCACCTCCAATGGACCAAATTCCTGACGGCGCAGTTCACTTGTACTTTTAAAAATCATGAAGACAGCGGCATGGCTGATGAGGGAGAGACAGGAGGTAGGACACGGATGGTGAGACCGTGGGCTGCCAGGCCAGACACTGGCTGGGCTGGCTCGGATGGGGGAGATCCTGCCAGGGCCAGGGAAGGGTTGGTGATGGGTGAAAGGGCTGTGGGCCCGGGGTGACCACCCACGGGACTGGGGTGGTGCCCAGGCATGGCCTGCAAGGCAACCATCTTGCTGCACACCTCACTCACCACCCAGCTTGGCCCCTTGTACTTCGAGTGAAACTGGCCTTATGGGTGCCCCCAGCCCCCCACCCCACCTTCTGCCAGCAATGGTGGCCTTCCCCCAGTCGCTGAAGCCTTGGTGGATGCACTGTGGTTGTGCGCACCGGAGCTTTTCGAAGAGGAGAAGCTGCAGCAGTCAAACATGCAAAAGCAGAGCGTGCAGCAGCGGAGCAAGCCCCAGAGGAACAGAAGGCAACTGTCCAGGATGGATAGCTGGCTGCTAACAGGCTGAGGAGGAGTTGCAAAGGAGGCGCTGCATGAAGCCTCGTGGGTACCGGTAGCACCTGTCATTCAAGGACCTGCCATACCGGGGTTATCCGTTGGTCTCGATCAGAGTGTGCTCGTGGCATGGAGTGCAGGTGTGGACCATCGCCTGGGACGGTGCCACATCACCCATTGACTGTGCCACCACCTTCTGGTCTGTCACATCAGCCAGTAACTGTCCCATCTCCCTCTGGGACTGGGCCACCTCCCTCTGTGTCTGCACCATGTCGGCCAAGCCTAGGCAATGCTGCTGCCGTTCTCAGCCATGGCTCGCTGTGACTGGGCCACGCTCAGAAGTGCCGCTGCAATTTCCAGGTGGCTGTCGCACATGGCTGCCTGTTAGTTGGCAACTCTGTCCCGGGCCTTGGCCAGCGCCTGCACAGAATGCCCCAAGCCTTGGACATGCTGATCCATAGCCGAAACCTTCAACCCAGTGCCTCACCATAGACAGAAAACAGACCATGATCCATCTTAACAACCTCTTCAATAAAGAGACTGATCCTCCTCAACCTTCTCTCCGAAGCAGACGCTGCTCCTCCTCAACTTTCCATTCAACACAAGCCCTGAACCTTCTTGAACTGCTCTTTAACATGGACCCTGATCCTCCTTCTCCTGTTCAACGCAGGCTCTGATCCTCCTCAAACATCTCTCTAGAAGAGATCCAGTCCCTCCTCGCTTCCTCTTCAAAACAGATCCTACTTCTCCTCAACCTCGTCTTGAACACCATCCCTGATCTGCTTCAAGCTTCTATTCAACAGAGGCCTTGATCTTCCTTGACCTCCTCTTCAACACAGGCCTTAATCCACCTCGACCACCCCTTCAAAAGAGATCCTGGTCCTCCTCAAACTTCTTTTCCACACATGATCTTGTTTGAACTTCTTGAATGCAGATGGTGACCCTCTTCCACCTTCTCTTCGAAACAGTACACTGATCCTCCTCAACCTTCCTCTTCAGTACAGAACCTGATCCTCTTCAATTTTCTATTTAACACAGACCCTGATCCTCCTAAAGCTCCTCTTTGACACAGGCTCTAATACATTCCACCTCTTCTTCAACATTGACGTTGATCCTTCTCGACGTATGCTTCAACAGACACCCTGATCTTCCTTGAAGTCCTCTTCAACACGGGCCCTGATCGTACTCTACTTTTGTGTCAACACAGACTATGATTCTTCTCGGCCTCCTCTTCAACAGAGTCTAATCCTCCTCGAACATCTCCTCAACACAGACTCTGATCATCCTCGACCTCATTTTCAACACATACCCTGGTCCATTTCAACCTTCTCTTGAAAGCAGACGCTGATCCTCCACAACGTCCTCTTCAAAACCAACTCTGATTCTCTTCTATTTTCTCTTCAACACAGTCCCTGATCCTCCTCACACTTCTCTTCAACACAGACCCTGAACCTCCTCAATGTCCTCATCAAAACTAAACTGATCCTCCTAAACCTTCCTCTCAACACAGGCCCTGACCACACTCAACCTCCTCATAGATCATAGATCCCTCTTCAACACAAACCCTGATCTTCCCCAAACTTCTCTTCAACATAGACCATTATGCACCTCGACCTCCAGTTCAACACATAATCTGATCCTCCTGAAACCTCCTCCTCATCACAAGCCCTGAATCTCCTTGATCTCCTATTCAACACAGACTTTGATCCTCTTTGACCTCCTCTTCAACATTGTAGCTTGAGCCTCCTCAACCTTCCTGGTCAAAACCATCCCTGATCATCCTCAATCTCCTTTACAACACATGCCCTGAATTTCTTCAAACTTCTCTTCCATCTTCTCTTCGAAACAGTACATAGATCCTCCTCGACCTTCCTCTTCACTACAGACACTGATCCTCTTCAAGCTTCTCTTCAACACAGGCTCTGATCCTCCTCCACCTCCTTTTCAACACTGACATTAATCCTCTTCAACCTCTGCTTCAGTAGAGATCTTGGTCCTCCTCGAAATCCTCTTCAACTCAGACCCTGATCACCTCGACCTTCTCTCCAACCAAGAACCTGACACTGCTCCAACTTCTCTCCAAAGGTCCCGATCCCCTTATCCAACACACGTCCCGATCCTTCTCAACCATCTCTTCAACACAGACCATGATCCTTCTCGACACCCTCTTCAACACAGGCACGGATCATCCTCAAAGTCCTCTTCAACACTGACACTGCTCCACCTCAACCTCGCATTCAACACAGATCCCGGTTCTTCTCAACCACCTCTTCAACAGACCCTGATCAGTCTGGACATCCTCTTCAACCCCGGCCAGATCCTTCTCAGCCATCTCTTCAGCTCAGACAATGATCCATCTCGACAATCTCTTCAACAGACCACGATCCTCCTTCACCTTCTCTTCAAAACATAAACTGATCCTCTTCGACTTTCTCTACAACCTAAATGCTGAGCCTCCCCAACATCCTCTTCAACACTGACCCTGATCCTCCTTCACAGACCATGAACGTTGGAGAACTCCTCTGCAAAACAGGCCCTGATAGACCTCTACCTTCTCTTCAACACAGATCATGATCTTTCTCGACCTCCTCTTCAACACAGAGTCTAAACCTCCTTGACCTCCTCAACACAGGCTATGATCCTTCTTCACCTCATTTTCAAAACATGCCCTGATCCTCTTTGACTTTCTCTCGAATGCAGACGTTGGTCCTCCTCGACCTTGCTCTTCAAAACAGACCCTGATCCTCCTCGATATTCTCTTCAACACAGACCATGACCCTTCTCGAACGAAAGTGAAAATGCTGGGAAATCTCAGCAGGTCTGGCAGCATCTGTAGGGACAGAAAAGAGCTAACGTTTCAAGTCCGATGACTTTATCAAAGCTGGCATGACCCTTCACGACCTCCTCTTCAATACAAAGCATGGACTTCCCGTTGCGATGATGCGGAGCTAAGCCGCACGTTCGGTAGCTTCCGCTATTTTCGGTCTTTTGGGCTCTTTTAAGGGCCCGTAGCAGTGCTGGCTGGACATTTCCCGGTGAGGGAACACATCCACTGCGCTTATCTGCTGGTGGATGGACTGGAGCAGGAGCGAAGCAGTTAAAAAATCAGCTTTGGAGCAGAGAAAGGTGCGAGGCAGGAGAAACAAGATGGCGGCGAGCGGGGAACCGACAGCGTGGCAGCAGTGGGCACAGGAGCAGCAGGAGCTGCTTCAGCGCTGCTTCAGAGAGCTGAAGGCTGAGCTTTTGGAACCGTTTAAGGCCTCGCTGGACAAGCTCATGGCGACTCAGACGGCTCGGGGTGTGGAGATCCGAGAGCTACGGCAAAAGGTCTCGGAGAACGAGGATGAAATCCTAGGCCTGGCAGTGAAGGTGGAGTCACACGAGGTGCTCCACAAGAAATGGCTAGCGAGGATGCAGGAGATGAAGAACCGCTCCCGTCGGAAGAACTTGCGGATCCTGGGCCTCCCGGAGGGGCTGGAAGGTTCGGACTTGGGGGCCTATGTGGCCGTGATGTTGAACTCGTTAATGGGCGCGGGGTCATTCCAGGGGTCCTTGGAGCTGGAGGGTGCCCATCGAGTGCTGTTGAGGAAGCCCAAGCCGAACGAGCCGCCTAGGGCGGTGCTGGTCCGTTTTCACCGCTTCGTTGACCATGAGTGTGTGCTGAGATGGGCGAAGAAGGAGAGGAGCAGCAAGTGGGAGAATGCAGAGATAAGGATTTATCAGGATTGGAGCGGGGAGGTGGCGAAGAGAAGGGCTGGTTTTAATTGGACGAAGGCAGTGCTTCACAAGAAGGGGGTGAAGTTTGGCCTGTTACAGCCGCCTCTGGATCACTTACAAAGATCGCCAGCTTTACTTCGATTCCCCAGAGGATGCCTGGGCCTTCGTCCAGGCAGAGAAGTTGGATTCGAACTGAGGACTGGGGGGCTGGGGACTGATGTACATTGTTTGGAGGCCTTGTCCTCCTGGGTATCCTTTCGTTTTTCTGGTTGTGTTTGTTGATGCCTTTTTGCTTTTTTGCTTTTTGGGGCTGTTATTTATTTATTCGGGTGCTTTCATGTTTTTCACTGGGGGAGTGCTGGGGAGCTGTTCGCAGGCCTGCTGGATCACGCGCCCTTCTTTTTCCTGCGTGTTGGGTCGGGGGGGGCGGGGTCTGAGATGGAAGCGCGGGCTTTCTTCCCGCGCTGGAGGTGCAGCGGGCGGAACCGGCACTGGGTGGGGGGAGTGGTGGTGGTGTTACACCGGGAGGGGTCGTTGGGGTGGTGGGAGCAGCCGGGGTCAGCAGGAGTCGGCTGACTTACGGAAGTACGATGGAAGGGATGGGGGGAGCCCTAGCATGGGGGGGGGGGGGGGTCTTGGGGGGGAAGAATGGGGGGGGGTGTACCAGGTTGCTGCTGGAAGGGCCGAAGGGGAACTGCTGGTGATGGGGGGGTTGGGGGTTGGGAGGGGGGTCTGCCACCATGGGGAATGGTTCTGCGGGGTTCTGCGGGGATGTGGTGAGCCGAGGGAGAGCTATGGCTGACCAGCGCAGAGGGAAGGGGAAGAACCCCCCAGATTCGGCTGGTTACATGGAACGTGAGGGGGCTGAATGGACCGGTGAAGCGGTCCCGTGTCTTGGCGCACTTGAGGGGCTGGGAGTAGACGTAGCTATGCTCCAGGAGACGCACCTTAAGGTGGCGGATCAGGTGAGGCTGAGAAGAGGCTGGGTTGGACAGGTGTTTCACTCGGGGCTTGATGCGAAGAATCGAGGGGTGGCGATTTTAGTTGGCAAGAGCTTATTGTTCGTGGCGTCGAGTGTGGTGGTGGATAGCTGTGGTATATACATAATGGTGAGTGGTAGGCTTAAAGCGGAGCGGGTGGTTCTGGTTAATGTGTACGCCTCCAACTGGGAAGGTGCAGGTTTCATGCGGCGAATGTTGAGCCGGATTCCGGACCTGGAGTCGGGGGGGCTTGATCTTGGGAGGGGATTTCAATACTGTGTTGGACCCAGCTCTGGATCGTTCGAGGTCTAAGATGGGCAAGAGGCCGGCGGCGCCTCAGTGCTGAGGGGGTTCATGGGTCAGATGGGACGGGTAGACCCTTGGAGGTTTTTGAGGCCGGGAGGTAGGAAGTTTTCTTTTTTCTCCCATGTCCACAGGGCTTATTCCCGGATTGATTTTTTTGTCCTCAGCAGGGCGCTAATCTCGAGAGTGGTGGGGGCGGAGTATTCGGCAATAATCATACCTGACCACGCTCCGCGTTCGATGGACCTGGAGCTGGGGGAGGGGAAGGATCAGCACCCGCTGTGGAGGTTAGATTTGGGGCTTCTGTCAGAGGAGGAAGTGTGTGGGCGGGTCCGTAGGTGCATAGAGGGGTATTTGGAAGCTAATGACAATGGGGAGGTGCAAGTTGGGGTGGTTTGGGAAGCGCTGAAGGCGGTGGTTAGAGGGGAGATGATATCTATTCGTGCGCACAGGGAGAGGGGGGAGAGGGTTGAGAGGGAGAGGACTGGAGGTATGCGGATGTCCCGGAGGAGGGGCTTTTGAGGGGCAGTCTCCAAGCGGAGTTCAATATACTGACCACCCAGAAGGCGGAGGCACAGTGGAGGAGGGCGCAGGGGGCGGTATATGAGTACGGGGAGAATGCAAGTCGGATGCTGGCCCACCAGCTCCTGAAGTGGGAAGCAGCGAGAGAGATAGGCGGAGTCACAGATGCAGGAGGGAACCTGGGGCGGAGTGCTAGGGACATTAAAGGGGTGTTCAGGTCCTTCTACGAGGAGCTGTACCAGTCGGTGCCCCCTAGGGAGGTGGGCGGGATGGACCGCTTTCTGGATAAGCTGGAGTTTCCAAGAGTGGAGGAGGAGCGGGTGGAGGGTCTGGGGGCCCCAATCGAGTTGGGGGAGCTGATGGAGGCGCTGGGAAGTATGCAGACAGGGAAAGCACCGGGACCTGACGGATTCCCAGTGGAGTTTTATAAGAAGTTCTCAGACTTGCTGGGCCCGTTGTTAGTGAGGACCCTGAATGAGGCGAGGAAGGGGCGGGCTTTGCCCCCTACGATGTCTAGAGCAATAATTTCACTGATTCTGAAGCGGGATAAGGACCCCCTCCAGTGTGGGTCTTACAGGCCGATCTCGCTCCTCAACGTGGACGCAAAGTTGTTGGCTAAGATACTGTCCAGGAGGGTGGAAGATGTGGTCCCGCTGGTTATCCATGAGGACCAAACGGGATTTGTGAAGGGGAGACAGCTGAATGTCAATGTGCGGCGGCTTCTTAATGTTATGATGATGTCGTCGGCGGATGGGGAGGCGGAAAGAATAGCATCGATGGATGCGGAGAAAGCTTTCGATAGATACCTCACGGTAGCATGGTGGTTAGCATCAATGCTTCACAGCTCCAGGGTCCCAGGTTCGATTCCCGGCTGGGTCACTGTCTGTGTGGAGTCTGCACGTCCTCCCTGTGTGTGCGTGGGTTTCCTCCGGGTGCTCCGGTTTCCTCCCACAGTCCAAAGATGTGCGGGTTAGGTGGATTGGCCATGCTAAATTGCCCGTAGTGTAAGGTTAATGGGGGGATTGTTGGGTTACGGGTTACGTGGGTTTAAGTAGGGTGATCATTGCTCGGCACAACATCGAGGGCCGAAGGGCCTGTTCTGTGCTGTACTGTTCTAAGTCTAAGAGTGGAGTGGAGCTACCTGTTGGAGGTGTTGAGGAGATTTGGGTTTGGTGAGGGATTAATTAGCTAGGTGAGGCTGCTGTATAGTGCCCCGGTAGCGAGCGTGGTGACGAATGGGAGGAGGTCGGAGGACTTTTAGCTGTCCCGGGGGACGAGGCAGAGGTGCCCCCTGTCTCCCCTGCTCTTCACGTTACCGATTGAACCTGGCCATGGTGCTGAGGGATTCGAAGAACTGGAGGGGGATTGTGCGGCGGGCAGGGAGGAGGAGCACCGGTTGTCTGTTGTACATCGTGGATCCGGCGGGGGGGATGCCAGAGGTGTTGAGGATACGTGGAGAGTTTGGGGACTTTTCGGGTTATAAGCTCAACTTGGGGAAGAGTGAGCTGTTTGTGCTGCACTTGGGGGATCAGGAGAGGGAGATAGGGGAGCTCCAGTTACACTAACCCTACTCCTCCTCAGCCTCATATTCAACACAGGCCCTGATCAGCCACAACATCATCTTCAACACAGGCCTCGATCCTTCTCAACCGTTTTGGATACAGTTGCGGGGGACGACTTACCAGGGGTAAGCAATGGGGCACAGGTCTCTGGCACTGAGTCTGTCCCTGTTGCTCAGAAGGGGAGGGAGAAGAGGAACAGAGCACTTGTCATTGGGGACTCCATAGTTAGAGGAACAGACAGGAGGTTCTGTGGGAACGAAAGAGACTCACGGTTGGTGTGTTGCCTCCCAGGTGCCAGGGTTCGTGATGTCTTTGATCGTGTTTTTGGGATCCTTAAGGGGAGGGGGAGCAGCCCCAAGTCGTGGTCCACATAGGTACCAACGACATAGGTAGGAAGAGAGATGGGGATTTGAGACAGAAATTTAGGGAGCTAGGGTGGAAGCTGAGAGCTAGAACAAACAGAGTTGTTATCTCTGGGTTGTTACCAGTGCCACGTGCTAGCGAAGTGAGAAATAAGGAGAGAGAGGAGTTGAACACGTGGCTACAGGGATGGTGCAGGAGGGAGGGTTTTGGTTTCCTGGATAATTGGGGCTCATTCTGGTGTAGGTGGGACCTCTACAAACAGGATGGTCTTCACCTGAACCAGAGGGGTACCAATATCCTGGGGGGGAGATTTGCTAGTGCTCTTCGGGGGGGTTTAAACTAATTCAGCAGGGGGATGGGAACCTAAATTGTAGTCCCAGTGTACAGGATGTTGAGAGTAGTGAGGTCAGGGATAGGGTTAAAAGTTCGAAAGAGGGCACCGGCAAGCAAGACGCTGGTTTGAAGTGTGTCTATTTCAACGCCAGGAGCATCCGGAATAAGGTGGGTGAGCTTGCAGCATGGGTTGGTACCTGGGATCTCGATGTGCCGATTTTGGAGACATGGGTAGAGCAGGGACAGGAATGATTGTTGCAGGTTCCAGGATTTAGATGTTTCTGTAAGAACAGAGAAGATGGTAAAAGAGGGGGGGGGGGGGGGGGGGGGGGGGGTGGCATTGTTAATCAAGGAAAGTATTACGGCGGTAGAAAGGACGTTTGAGGACTCGTCTACTGAGGTAGTATGGGCCGAGGTTAGGAGCAGGAGAGGAGAGGTCACCCTGTTGGGAGTTGTCTATAGACCTCCGAATAGTTCCAGAGATGTAGAGGAAAGGATTGCAAAGATGATTCTCGACAGGAGCGAGAGTAACAGGGTAGTTGTTATGGGGGACTTTAACTTTCCAAATATTGACTGGAAATACTATAGTTCGAGTACTATAGATGGGTCAGTTTTTGTGCAGTGTGTGCAGGAGGGTTTTCTGACACAGTATGTAGACAGGCCAACAAGGGGCGATGCCACATTGGATTTGGTACTGGGTAATGAACCTGGCCAGGTGTTAGATTTAGATGTAGGTGAGCACTTTGGTGATAGTGATCACAATTCGGTTATATTTACTTTAGCGATGGGCAGGGATAGGTATATACCGCAAGGCAAGAATTATAGCTGGGGGAAAGGCAATTATGATGCTATTCGGCAAGATTTAGGATGTATAGGATGGGGAAGGAAACTGCAGGGGATGGGTACAATCGAAATGTGGAGCTTTTTCAAGGAACAGCTACTGCGTGTCCTTGATAAGTATGTACCTGTCAGGGAGGGAGGAAGTGGTTGAGGAAGGGAACCGTGGTTTACTAAGGAAGTTGAAGCACTTGTCAAAAGGAAGAAGAAGGCTTATGTTAGGATGAGACATGAAGGCTCAGTTGGGGCACTTGAGAGTTACAAGTTAGCCAGGAAGGACCTAAAGGGAGAGTTAAGAAGAGCGAGGAGAGGACACGAAAAGCCGTTGGCGGATAGGATCAAGGAAAACCCTAAGGCTTTCTATAGGTATATCAGGAACAAAAGAATGACTAGAGTAAGATTAGGGCCAATCAAGGATAGTAGTGGAAAGTTGTGTGTGGAATCAGAGGAGATAGGGGAAGCGTTAAATGGATATTTTTTGTCAGTGTTTACACTGGAGAAAGACAATGTTGTCAAGGAGAATACTCAGGTACAGTCGACCAGGCTAGATGGGATTGAGGTTCACAAGGAGGAGGTGTTAGCAATTTTGGAAAGTGTAAAAATAGATAAGCCCCCTGGGCCAGATGGGATTTATCCTAGGATTCTCTGGGAAGCCAGGGAGGAGATTGCAGAGCCTTTGTCCTTGATCTTTATGTTGTCTTTGTCGACAGGAATAGTGCCGGAAGACTGGAGGATAGCAAATGTTGTCCTCTTGTTCAAGAAGGGGAGTAGAGACAACCCTGGTAATTATAGACCTGTGAGCCTTACTTCGGTTGTGGGTAAAATGTTGGAAAAGGTTATAAGAGATAGGGTTTATAATCATCTTGAAAAGAACAAGTTGATTAGCGATAGTCAACACGGTTTTGTGAAGGGTAGGTCATGCCTCATAAACCTTATTGAGTTTTTTGAGAAGGTGACCAAACAGGTGGATGAGGGTAAAGCGGTTGATGTGGTATATATGGATTTCAGTAAGGCGTTTGATAAGGTTCCCCACAGTAGGCTATTGCAGAAAATAATAAATTATGGGATTGAAGGTGATTTAGCGGTTTGGATCAGTAATTGGCTAGCTGAAAGAAGACAGAGGGTGGTGGTTGATGGCAAATGTTCATCCTGGAGTTCAGTTACTAGTGGTGTACCACAAGAATCTGTTTTGGGGCCACTGCTGTTTGTCATTTTTATAAATGACCTGGAAGAGGGTGTAGAAGGATGGGTTAGTAAATTTGCAGATGACACGAAGGTCGGTGGAGTTGTGGATAGTGCTGAAGGATGTTATAGGATACAGAGGGACATAGATAAGCTGCAGAGCTGGGCTGAGAGGGGGCAGATGGAGTTTAATGCAGAAAAGTGTGAGGTGGTTCACTTTGGAAGGAGTAACAAGAATGCAGAGTACTGGGCTAATGGCAAGATTCTTGGTAGTGTAGATGAACAGAGAGATCTCAGCATCCAGGTACATAAATCCCTGAAAGTTGCCACCCAGGTTAATAGGGCTGTTAAGAAGGCATATGGTGTGCTAGCCTTTTATCAGTAGGGGGATTGAGTTTCGGAGCCACAAGGTCATGCTGCAGCTGTCCATAACTCTGGTGCGGCCGCTCCTGGAGTACTGCATGCAGTTGTGGTCACCACATTATAGGAAGGATGTGGAAGCTTTAGAAAGGGTTCAGAGGAGATTTACTAGGATGTTGCCTGGTATGGAGGGAAGGTCTTACGAGGAAAGGCTCATGGACTTGAGGTTGTTTTCGTTAGAGAGGAGAAGGCTGAGAGGTGACTTAATAGAGACATATAAGATAGTCAGAGGGTTATATAGGGTGGACAGTGAGAGTCTTTTTCCTCGGATGGTGATGACCAACACGAGGGAACATAGCTTTAAATTGAGGGGTGGTAGATATAGGACAGATGTCAGAGGCAGTTTCTTTACTCAGAGAGTAGTAGGGGTGTGGAACGCCCTGCCTGCAACAGTAGTAGACTCGCCAACTTTAAGGGCATTTAAGTGGTCACTGGATAGACATATGGATGAAAATGGAATAGTGTAGGTCAGATAGGCTTCAGACGGTTTCACAGGTCGGCGCAACATCGAGGGCCGAAGGGCCCGTACTGCGCTGTAATATTCTATGTTCTAATGTTCTATGTTCGATCTCTTCAACCCAGACCAAGATCCACCTCGACCTCTTCAACACAGATACTTGTCCCCCTCAATCACCTTTTCAATGCAGTCAATGATGTTCCTTGTCCTCCTCTTCAACACAAGTCCTGACCCTCTTCAAACTTCTCTTCAACACAGACCATAATCTTTTGAGATCTCCTCTTCAACACACGCCCTGTTCCACTACGATCCTTTCTTCAACACAGACCATGATCCTTTCGATTGGATTTTGTTTATTGCCACGTATACCGAAGTACAGTGAAAAGTATTTTTCTACAAACAGCTCAACTGATCATTCAGTACATGAAAAGAAACAAAAATAAAAGAAAATACATAATAGGGCAACACAAGGTACACAATGGAGGGGAGATAGATACAGGACAGATGTCAGAGGTAGGTTCTTTACTCAGAGAGTAGTAAGGCCGTGGAATGCCCTGCCTGCAACAGTAGTGGACTCGTCAACACTAAAAACATTCAAATGGTCATTGGATAGGCATATGGACGATAAGGGAATAGTGTAGAGGGACTTTAGAGGGGTTTCACAGGACGGCGCAACATCGAAGGGCCTGTACTGCGCTGTAATGTTCTATGTTCTATGTAACTACATAACACCGGCATCCGTGAAGCATACGGGGGGTGTAGTGTTAATGAGGTCAGTCCATAAGTGGGTCGTATTGGAGTCTGGTAACAGCAGGGAAGAAGCTGTTTTTGAGTCTGTTGGTGCGTGTTCTCAGACTTTTGTACCTCCTGCCCGATGGAAGAAGTTGGAAGAGTGAGTAAGCCAGGTGGGAGGAGTCTTTGATTATGCTGCCCGCTTTCCCCAGGCAGCGGGAGGTGTAGATGGAGTCAATGGATGGGAGGCAGGTTTGTGTGATGGACTGGGCAGTGTTCACGACTCTCTGAAGTGTCTTGCGGTCCTGGGCCGAGCAGTTGCCATATCAGGCTGTGATGTAGCCAGATTGGATGCTTTCTATGGTGCATCTGTAAACGTTGGTAAGAGTTAATGTGGACATGCTGAATTTCCTTAGATTCCAGAGGAAGTATAGGCGCTGTTGTGCTTTCTTGGTGGTAGCATTGACATGGGTGGACCAGGACAGATTTTTGGAGACGTGTACCCCTAGGAATTTGAAGCTGTTAACCATCTCCACCTCGGCCCCGTTGATGCAGACAGGGGTGTGTACAGTACTTTGCTTCTTGAAGTCAATGACCAGCTCTTTAGTTTTGCTGGCATTGAGGGGTAGATTGTTGTCGCTGCACCACTCCACTAGGTTCTCTATCTCCCTCCTGTATTCTGACTCGTTGTTATTCGAAATCCGGCCCACTATGGTCGTATCGTCAGCAAACTTGTAGATGGAGTTGGAACCAAATTTTTTCCACGCAGTTGTGTGTGTACAGGGAGTATAGTAGAGGGCTAAGTACACAGCCTTGCGGGGCCTCGGTATTGAGGACTATTGTGGAGGAGGTGTTGTTGTTTATTCTTACTGATTGTGGTCAGTGGGTCAGAAAGTCAAGGATTCAGTTGCAGAGTGAGGAGTCAAGTCCAAGGTTTTGGAGCTTTGATATGAGATTGGCTGGGATTTTGGTATTGAAGGCGGAGTTGTCGTCAATAAATAGGAATCTGATGTAAGAGTCCTTGTTGTCGAGATGCTCTCGGGATGAGTGTAGGGCCAGGGAGATGGCGTCTGCTGTGGACCGGTTGTGGCGGTATGAGAATTGCAGTGGATCAAGGCGTTCTGGGAGTATGGAGGTGATGCGCTTCATGACCAACCTCTCGAAGCACTTCATTACGACTGAAGTCAGGACCATCGGCCGGTAGTCATTTGAGGCACGTTGCCTGGTTCTTCTTTGGCTTGTACATCTCCTCTAAACCTTGCCCCTCGCACCTTAAACCTATGCCTCCTAGTAATTGACCCCTCGACCCTGGGAAAAAGCCTCTATGCACTCTGTCTATGCCCCTCATAATTTTGTAGACCTCTATCAGGTCGCCCCTCAACCTCCAAGTTCCAGTGAGAACAAACCGAGTTTATTCAACCTCTCCTCATAGCTAATTCCCTCCATACCAGGCAACATCCTGGTAAATCTCACCTGCACCCTCTCTAAAGCCTCCATATCCTTCTGGTAGTGTGGCGACCAGAATTGAACACCATACTCCAAGTGTGGCCTAACTAAGGTTCTATACAGCTGCAACATGACTTGCCAATTTTTGTACTCAATGCCCGGCCAATGAAGGCAAGCATGCCGTATGTCTTCTTAACTACCTTCTCCACCTGTGTTGCCCCTTTCAGTGACTTGTTGACCTGTACACCTAGATCTCTCTGACTGTCAATACCCTTGAGGGTTCCACCATTCACTGCATATTCCCCACCTGCATTAGACCTTCCAAAATGCATTACCTCACATTTATCCTCCGGATTAAACTCCATCTGCCATCTCTCTGCCCAAGTCTCCAAACAATCTAAATCCTGCTGTATCCTCTGACAGTCCTCGTCGCTATCCGCAATTCCACCAACCTTTGTGTTGTCTGCAAACTTACTAATCAGACCAGTTACATTTTCCTCCAAATTATTTATATATACTACGAACAGCAAAGGTCCCAGCACTGATCCCTGCGGAACACCACTAGTCACAGCCCTCCAATCAGAAAAGCACCCTTCCATTGCTACTCTCTGCCTTCTATGACCTAGCCAGTTCTGTATCCATCTTGCCAGCTCACCCCTGATCCCGTGTGACTTCACCTTTTGTACCAGTCTGCCATGAGGGACCTTGTCAAAGGCTTTACTGAAGTCCATATAGAGAACATCCACTGCCCTACCTGCATCAATCATCTTTGTGACCTCTTCGAAAAACTCTATCAAGTTAGTGAGACACGACCTCCCCTTCACAAATGAGTGCTGCCTCTCGCTAATACGTCCATTTCCTTCCAAATGGGAGTAGATCCTGTCTCGAAGAATTCTCTCCAGTAATTTCCCTACCACTGACGTAAGGCTCACCGGCCTGTAGTTCCCTGGATTATCCTTGCTACCCTTCTTAAACAAAGGAACAACATTGGCTATTCTCCAGTCCTCTGGAACATCACCTGGAGACAGTGAGGATCCAAAGATTTCTGTCACGGCCTCAGCAATTTCCTCTCTTGCCTCCTTCAGTATTCTGGGGTAGATTCCATCAGGCCCTGGGGACTTATCTCCCTTAATATTTTTCAAAATGCCCAACACCTCATCTTTTTGGATCTCAATGTGACCCAGGCTATCTACACTCCCTTCTCTGGACTCAACATCCATCAATTCCTTCCCTTTGGTGAATACTGATGCAAAGTATTCATTTAGTACCTTGCCCATTTCCTCTGGCTCCACACATAGATTCCCTCCCCTATCCTTCAGTGGGCCAACCCTTTCCCTCGCTACCCTCTTGCTTTTTATGTACATGTAAAAAGCCTTGGGATTTTCCTTAACCGTATTTGCCAATGACTTTTCGTGACCCCTTTTAGCCCTCCTGACTCTTTGCTTAAGTTCCTTCCTACTTTCCTTATATTCCACACAGGCTTCGTCTGTTCCCAGCCTTCTCGCCCTGTCAAGTGCCTCCTTTTTCTTTTTGACGAGGCCGACAATATCTCTCGTTATCCAAGGTTCCTGAAATTTGCCGTATTTATCCTTCTTCCTCACAGGAACATGCCGGTCCTTGAAAGCTTCCTACATGTCAGATGTTGATTTACCCTCAAACATCCGCCCCCAATCTAGGTTCTTCAGTTCCCGCCTAATATTGTTATAATTATCCTTCCCCCAATTTCGCACTATCACTCTACGACCACTCTTATCCTTGTCCACCGGCACTTTAAAACTTACTGAATTGTGGTCACTGTTCCTGAAATGCTCCCCTACTGAAACTTCTACCACGTGGCTGGGCTAATTCCCCAATACCAGGTCCAGTACAGCCCCTTCCCTAGTTGGACTATCTACATATTGTTTTAAGAAGCCCTCCTGGATGCTCCTTACAAACACTGCCCCGTCCAAGCCCCTAGCACAAATTATGTTGTTTAGGCCTTGCCACAACCACCAAGAGTCTGTAACACTAGACTGTGAGTCTAGCTTGGTCTGATATTCTCTCTTGGCACCTCGGATGGCTTTGCAGAGGTCGTACCTGGATTTCTTGTACAGGTCAGGGTCGCCTGACTTGAACGCCTCGGATCTGTCCTTTGGTAGGGAGTCAATTTCATGATTAGGCCATGGTTTCCGGTTGGGGAACGTACGCACTGCTATCTTTGGCACGCAGTCATCCACACATTTGCTGATGAAGTCTGTGATGGTTGTGGCATACTCATTTAAGTTGGTCGCTGAGTTCTTAAATATGGACCAATCCACTGTCTCTAAGCAGTGTCTTTGGAGCTCATCTGTTACCTCGGACCAGCACTGCACTTCCTTCTTAGCTGGATTCTCCTGTTTGAGTTTCTGCTTGTAAGCCGGGAGAAGGAGCACTGTCTAATGGTCTGATTTTCCAAAGTGCGGTCGAGGGATGGAACAGTAGACACCCTTTTTTGAGTAGTAGCGGTCAAGAGTGTTGTCGCCCCTGGTGAGACAGGAGATGTGCTGGTGGGATTTTGGCAGTACACTCTTGAGGTTGGCTTTGTTGAACTCCCCAGCCACAATGAACAAGGCCTCTGGTTGTTCTGTTTCGTAGTTGTTTATAACTGTGTACAGTTCGTCCAGCGCCTTCTTCACTTCGGCCTGGGGTGAGATGTAGACCGCTGTGACAATGGCTGAAGTGAACTCACGTGGAAGATAGTATGGGCGGCACTTCACAGTCAGGTATTCCAGATCCGGGGAGCAGTAGGTCGCCAGAGTCGCCACATCCAAGCACCAGGAGGTGTTGATGAGGGGGGAAAACCCCTCCACCCTTTGCTTTGCCTGATGACGCAGTGCGGTCCGCCCGATGAATTGAGAAGCCTTCAGGTTGTATGGCACAGTCCAGTGAGGCGGGGGTAAGCCATGTCTCTGTGAAACAGAGCACACAGCAGTCTCTTAATTGCCTCTGAGAGATAAGTCTGCCGTTAGGTTCACCCAGCTTGTTTTCAATCACTTGTACGTCTTGCCAGGAGTATGCTGGGGAGAGGGGTCTTGAAACCGCGTTGCTTCAGTCTCACCTTCATGACCTCCTCTCCAATACAGAGCCTAATCCTCCTCGACCACTTTTTCAGCACATGCCCATTTCCTATTCAAATTTCTCTTGAATGCCAATGCTGATACTCTTCTACCTTTGCTTGGAAACAGTGGCCTGATCCTCCTCGATCTTCCTCTTCAGTACAAACCCTGACCGTCCTCGACCTCCTGTTCAGCACAGACCCTGATCATCCTCGGCACTGGTCCTGAGCCTCCTCAAATCTCTATTCAACATTTGCCCTGATCCTCCTCGACCTCCTCTTCAACACTGACCCTGAACCTCCTTGAACCTCTCTCCAAAAGAGACCCTGACCGTCCTTGACCTCCTGTTCAACACTGACCCTGAACCTCCTTGAACCTCTCTCCAAAAAGAGACCCTGACCGTCCTCGACCTCCTGTTCAACACAGACCCTGATCCGCCTTGATACTTCTTCAACACAGAGTCTGAACCTCCTCAAACGCCTCTTAAACACCAGCCCTTATCATCCTCAAGTTTCTCTTCAACACAGGACCTGCTCCTCGTCGACTGCCTCTTCAACACAGACCCTGATGCATCTCAACAACCTCTTCAACACTGACCATGATACTCATCGACCTTCTCTTCAAAACAGAGATAGATCCTCCTCGACTTTCTCTTGAACACAAATGCTGAGCCTCCTCAACTACCTCTTCAACACTGATCCTCCTTGACCTCCTCTTCAACACAGACCCTTATCCTCCTCAATCATCTTCTCAATGCAGACCTTGAGCTCCCTTGTCCTCCTCTTCAACACAAGCCCTGCTCCACTACTACCCTCTCTTCAACACAGAACATGGTCCTTCTTGAAATTCGCTCCAACACAGTGCCTGATCCTCCTCAACCACCTTTTCAGCACATGCCCTGGTCCTCTTCAAACTTCTCTTGAATGCAGATGCTGATCCTCTTCGATCTTCGCTTCAAAACAGTAGCCCAATCCTCCCCAATCCTCCTCTTCAGTACAGACCCTGACCATCCTCGACCTCCTGTTCAATACAGACCCTGATCCTCCACAACACTTCTTCAACACAGAGCCTCAACCTCCTCAAACACCTGTGCAACACCAGCCCTGATCTTCTCAACCACTTCTTCAACACAGGCCCTCATCCTCCTCCACATCCTGTTCAACACAGACCTTGATCCTTATTTACCTCCTCTTCCAACACAGGCCATGATCCTCTTTCACCTCCACTTCAACACAGGCTCTGATCCTCCTCGAACTTCTCTCTAAAAGAGATCCAGTCTCTCCTCAGCTCATCTTCAAAACCGACCCTGATCCTCCTCGACCTTCTCTTCAATACAGAACCTGATCCTCCTCAATCTCCTATTCAACACCCGCCCCGATCCTCCTTAAACTTCTCTTCAACACTGATCCTGATTCCCTCGACCATCTCTTCAACACCAGCCCTGAGCCTCCTCAAGCTTCTATTCTACACAGGCCCTGATCCACTCGAACTTCTCTCTAAAATAGATCCTGTCTCTCCTCACCTCCTCTTCAAAACAGACCCTGATCCTCCACGATGTTCTCGGCAACACAGACCCTGATCTTCTGCAACAACCTCTTCAACACAGATAAAATCCTACTCAATGTCCTCTTCAACACTTATGTGGAGATGCCAGTGTTGGGCACATTAAGAATTCTTACAACACCAGGTTAAAGTCCAACAGGTTTATTTGGAAGCACTAGCTTTTGGAATATCGCTCCTTCATCAGGTGAGTGAAGAGGTAGCTTACACAAACACATATATGGACAAAGTCAATGATGCAAAATCATACTTTGAATGCGAGACTTTTCAGGTCATTAAGTCTTCACAGGTCCTACGGTGCGACAGGAGACCCTGCTCCTCCCCAACATCGTGTTCTACACAGCCCCTCATCATTATTGTTCATCTCTTCAAAACAGTGCATGATCCATCTTGACAACCTCTTCAATAAAGACCTTTATCCTCATTGACCTTCTGATGCTGATCCTCACCTTTCCCTTCAACACAAACCCTGAGACTCCTCGACCTGCTCTTCAGCACAGACCCTGATCCTCCTTGACCTTCTCTTCAAAACAGAGCATGATCCTCCTCAAACTCCTCTTCATTACATGCACTGATCCTCTTAGAACTTCTCTTGAAGGCAGATGCTGATCCTGTTCAATCTTCGCTTCAAAACATTAGGCTAATCCTGCTCGATCTTCCTCTTCAATGCAGACGCTGAACCTCCTTAGTTTTTCTCTTCACCACTTACCCTGATACTCCTCGACCATCACTTCAACAAAGATCCTGATTCTCCTCAAAGTTCTCAACACAGACCTTGGCCCTCCTCAACTGCCTCTTCAACACAAACCATGATCCTCCTCGACCTCCTCTTCAGGACTGGCCCTGATCATCTTCGACCTTCTCCTCAACACAGAACCTGATCACCTCGACCTTCTCTCCAAACGAGAACCTGGCACTGCTCCAACTTCTCTCCAAAGAGACCATCCTCAACCTCGTATTCAACACTGGTCCCGAGCCTTCTCAATGATCTCTTCAACACAGGCCATGATCTTTCTCGACATACTCTTCAACACAGACACGGATCCTCCTCAAAGACCTCTTCAACACTGACACTGCCCCACCTCAACCTCATATTCAACACAGATCCCAATCCTTCTTGACCATCTCTTCAGCTTAGACAATGACCCATCTCAACAACCTCTTCAACACAGACCATGATACTCCTCGACCTTCTCCTCCTCTACTTTCTCTTCAACATAAATACTGAGCCTCCTCAACATCCTCTTCAACACAGACCATGATCCTTGGAGAACTTCTCGGCAAAACAGGCCCTGATCCTCTATGATGTTCTCTTCAACACAGGCCATTCTTCATGACCCCTCTTCAACAATTGCCTGAACCTCCTCAACCACCTCTTCAACGCTAGACCTCATCCTCCTCAAGCTTCTCTTCAACACAGGGCCTCATCCTCGTCGACCACATCTTCAACATAGACCCTGGTCCTTCTTGACCTCCTCTTCCAACAGAGGCCTGATCCTCCGTGATCTTCTCTTCAACACAGACCATGATCCTTCTAGACCACCTCTTCAACACCGCCTGATCTTCCACGGCCTCCTTGTCAACACATGCCTTGATTCCTCATCAAACTTCTCTTAAATGCAGATGCTGATACTCCTCAACCTTCTGTTCAAAATAGTAGCCTGATCTTCCTTACTCTTCACTACAGACCTTGATCCTCCTGAAGCTTCTCTTAAACACAAACCCGTATCATCCTCAATTTTCTCTTCAACACAGGCCTGATGCTCCTCAACCTTCTCTGCAGCACAGGCCCTGATCCTCCTTGACTTCCTCTTCAAAACAGACCCAAATCCTCCTCAATTATATCTTCAAAACAGACCCTGATCCTCCTGTTTCTCTTCAACACAGACCCTGATCATCCTCAATGTCCTCTTTAACACTGACCCTGATCCTCCTCAACATCCTCTTCAACACAGACACAGAACTTCCTCGATGTCCTCAACGGTGAGCCTGCTGCTCCTACACATCGTGTTCAACACAGCCCCTTATCCTTCTTGAGCATCTCTTCAACACAGACCATGGTCCTCCTCGACCACCTCTTCAATAGAGCCCGATCCTCCTCGACCTTCTCTCTGAAACAGACGCTGATTCTCCTCGACTTTCCCTTCAACACAAACCCTGATATCCTCAAATTGCTCTTCAACACAGACCCTGATCCTCCTTGATCTCCATTTCAACACAGAGCTTGTTCCGCCTCAACCTCTTTTTCAGCACATGCACTGATCCTCTTCAAACTTCTCTTGAACGCAGACACTGATCCTCTTTGACGTTCGGTTCGAAACAGTAGTTGATCCTCTTCGAACTTACACTACAATACAGACCCTGATCCTCCTCAACGTTCTATCCAACACAGACCTTGACCCAGACATGATCCTCTTTGACCTCCTCTTCAAAACTGACCGTGCTCCTCTGCAATCTTCTCTTTAGCGCAGACCCTGATTCTCCTTGAAGAGCTCTTCAACAGAGAACCTGATCATGATCGGCTTCTTTTTCAAGGGGCTGTTTAACACAGGGCTAAATAGCTGACTTTTAAAGCAGACCGAGGCAGGCCATCAGCACGGGTTTAATTCCTGTACCAGCCTCCCCGAACCATATCGCCTCAAAGTCCTCTTCAACACTGACGCTGCTCCTCCTCAACCTCATATTCAAAACAGGCTCCGATCCTTCTCGAACATCTCTTCAATAAAGGCCCTGATCAGCCTCGACATCCTCTTTAATCAAACCATGATCCATCTCGACAACCTCTTCAACACAGACCCTGATCCCCTTCAACCTCCTGTTCAATACTGACCCTGCTCCTTCTCGATCTCCTCTTCAAGGCAGCCTCTGATGCTTCTCAACATCCTCTTTAATACAGGCACTGATGCTCCTTGATCATCACTTCAATAGAGACCCTGGTCTTCCTCAAACTCCTCTTCAATACATGCCCTGATCCTCTTCGAACTTCTCTTGAACACTGCTGGTGATCCTCTTCAATCTTCCCTTCGAAACAGTTCACTGATCCTCCTTGACCTTCTACTTCAGTACAAATCCTGATCCTCCTCACTTTTCTCTTTAACACGGGCCTGATCCTCCTCAAGCTTCTCTTCAACACAGCCTCTAATGCATTCCACATCCTCTTCAACACCGACGCTGATCCTCATCGACCTATGCTTGGACAGACACCCTGATCCTCCTCGAAGTCTTCTTCTATTGGGAACCTGATCACGCACAACTTCTTCTTCAACACAGGCCCTGATTGTCCTCGACCTTTGATTCAACACAGACCATGATACTTCTCAGCCTCCTCTTCAAAACAGAGTCTGATCTGCCTCGACCTTTTCCTCAACACAGACCCTGATCATCCTCGACCTAATTTTCAACACAAAAATCTGATCCTCTTCAACCTTCTCAGGAATGCAGATGCTGATCCTTCTCGGCGTCCTCTACAAAACCAGATCCTGATCCTCCACTATTTTTTCTTCAACACAATTCCTGAACCTACTCAAGCTTCTCTTCAACACGTACTCTGATCCTCCTCGACCTCTTCAACCCAGATCCGGAATCTCCTCAAATACCTCTTCAAGACTGACACCTATTCCCTTCAACCTCCTCTTCAACACTAAACTGATCCTCCACAGCCTTCCTCTCAACACAGACCCTAATCCCGCTCAACCTCCTCTTCAACACAGATCCTGATCTTCCTCAAACTTCTCTTCAACATAGACCATGATACAGTAAGAAGTCTAACAACACCAAGTTAAAGTCCAACAGGACTATCTGGAATCACTAGCTTTTGAGTCACCTGATGAAGGAGCTATGCTCCGAAAGCTAGTGATTCCAGATAAACCTGTTGGACTTTAAACTGGTGTTGTAAGACTTGTCAATGTGTCCACCACAGTCCAATGCCAGCATCACCACATCATAGAGTATGATACACCTCAACCTCCTGTTCAACACAGAATCTGTTCCTCCTGAAACCTCCCCCTCGACACAAGCCCTGAATCTCCTTGACCTCCTATTCAACACAGACTCTGATCCTCTTCGACCTCTTCTTCAACACAGTAGTCTGAGCCTCCCAACCTTACAGTTCAAAGCCAACCCTGATCCTCCTAAAGGTACTCTTCAGCACAGTTCCTGGTCATCCTTGTTCTCTTCAACACAGGCTCTCAACCTTCCCGAACTTCATGTGAGAGTACCTTTCAGAACTGGTTGTTTATTAGATAGCTGCAGTGATGTCAGAGAGTAGGTGGAGCTGGGCTGTCTGCTACAGGCTATGTTTAGTTTTGTTTTAGATTTGGAGAAGCTGCAGTCACAACATGATGTGTATGAATCTCTGCAAGATAAAGAATGTTCATTTGGTGATTTCAAAGTGGTAACTGCTCTCAGTAGAAAAGTTAAGCCTGATGTCTTTCTGTAAAAAGGGTTCTTTTTTGTCTTATGGAAGTTGCAGGGAAAGATTAAGAGTTACTTATAGAGTACTGGGGGGAATTATTGGTGTTGATAGTTGTTGAGATGTTTACTGTGGGTTTATAAAGTGTTAACTGGTTTCATAAATAAACATTGTTTTAATTTAAAAGTACTTTAACTCTCTGCTGTACCACATCTGTAGAGTGGGCCGTGTGCTCCCCATAACCACAATCTATTAAAAGTTGTGGGTCAGGTGAACTCCCATGATGTACTTTGGGGTTCTTTAAACCCTGGCCCATAAGAACTCCAAAACAGAGTTCTGTCCTCCTCGCCTCCTCATCAAAACAGACACTGATTTTCCTCACCCTCCTCTTCAACGCAGGGTCTAATCCTCCTCGACCTCCTCTTCAACACCAGCCATGATCCTCTTCAAACTGCTATTCAATACAGGGCCTGATCTTCCTCGACTTCCTCTTCAACAGACACTGATCCTCCTCAACCTCTTCAAAACTGACCCTGTTCCTCCTCAACCTCTTCAACACAGACCAAGATCGTTTTCAACATTTTCTTCAATACAGTACCTGATCCTCCTCGATCATCTCTTCAAAACAGACACTCATCCATCTCGAATTTCTCTTCAACGCCACATCAACCTCCTTTTCAACATTAACTCTGTTCTCCTTGTCCTGCTCTTCAACACAGGCCCTCATTATCTTTTTTTAAAAACGCATTTTATTCAAACTTGTATCAAAGTAGGTTAAAGCAAATAAACACCCCAGGAAACATTCTTCCCAACAATCAACTATACAGACTTCCGGTGGCGGCTATGAAGGAGTAAGTCACACATTTGGTGGCTTCCGCTCTGGTCGGACTTTTGGACTAATTTTCTAATGAACTTGAACTGTAAAACGGATGTTAGTGGCAATTCTCTACTGAATTCCTACTTTGGTGCATGGAGAAAAGGACTAGAAGCGTGCGTAAGGACAGGAACAAGAAGACAGAGAAGACTTGGACTGTAGTTGCAACAGGAGACAGCATGGCGGAGGGGCGAACCTCTGGCTTGTCGACCCAGTAGTCTATGGAGCAGCTGATGCAAGTCATCCAGGAGGGCTTTGCTACGCAGAAACTGCTTGGACCCGATAAGAGAGTCGATTGAGCAGTTGGAGCTTAGACTGGATGCCCAGGATCGGGCGATCCAGAAGGTGGAGAAGGCGCTGGCTGAGCAGGAGGAGCATCAGACTGCGGTGGAGCTGGAGGTGGAGATGCTGAGGGACCAGCAGAGGAAGCTTCTAGAGAAGGTGGAGGACCCAGAGAATAGGTCCCACCGGCAGAACCTAAGAATTGTTGGGTTCCCGGAGGGGTCCGAAGGAATGGGCGCTGGGGCATACATTGCAGACATGTTTGAGAAGCTACTGAGGGATGGGGCATTCGCCCGGCCCTTGGAGGTGGATAGGGCTCACAGAGCACTCGCGAGGAAGCCGTGGATGGGAGACCCCCCGAGGGCAATGGTGGTGAGATTCCACAGGTTCTCGGATAAGGAGCGTATTCTACAGTGGGTCAAGCAGACATGGAGGTGTAAGTGGGACAATAGCATCCTGCGGGTTTACCAAGACCTGAGTGTGGAGATGGCCAAGAGGAGAGGAGGCTTCAACCAGATCAGGGCGATCCTTTTCAAGAAAATTGTGAAGTTTGGACTGTTATACCCAGCCCATCTCTGGGTCACGCATGAGGATCAGCACTTCTACTTCGAGTCGCCTGAGGACAAGCTGGACTTTGCAAAAAAGAAAGGGCTGGTGATGGATTGAGAACTTTTGAACTTGGCTGCAACGTTCATATTTTTGTTTTTTATTTTGTTTCTCTGTTTTGGTAAAAAGTTTATCATTTTGCATTTTATGGAAGATCTTTGTGATGCCATTTGCATTGATTTGGAACCAGCAGGAGAGCTGAGTGAGTTAAAGTTTTCATTTACTTTGTTTTTCTGTTGGGCAATTGTGTGGGGATTGTTGGATGTCGGAGTTTGTTTGTATGAGCAGGGGAGAGGGTGGGGAAGGAACAATAGGTGGGAGACTATCTGGAACCGGAGATGGGGGCCACCAAGCTAGCTGGGTGAGCTAGTTCTCGGAAGCACAGTGGGGGGTGTGCATATGTATGGATTTGGAAAGGGGTTGGGTGTTGTTGCTAGGGGGGAGGGGGGTGAATGTTCTGCTGACGAGAGAGGGACATGGGCTGAGGGACAGAGAGGAGGTCAGGGGCGGGGGCTGCCTGCGGGTGGACAGGTGGAGGCGCGGAACACGGGCTGGAGGCTGGTCTACAAAAAGGGATGGCTGATCGGCAGTGGGGGGGGCAATGAGCCCCCCAACTAAGCTGATCACCTGGAATGTTCGAGGGTTAAATGGGCCGGTCAAAAGGGCACGTGTTTGCGCATCTTGGGGGATTGAAGGTGGATGTGGTAATGATGCAGGAGACGCACATTAAGGTAACGGACCAGGTTAGGCTGAGGAAAGGCTGGGTCAGTCAGGTCTTTCACTCGGGACTAGATTCAAAGACTAGAGTGGTCGCGATCCTGATCAATAAGCGGGTGGTGTTTGAGGCGGGTAGAATAGTCTCGGACGTGGGAGGTTGGTACATTATGGTCAGTGGGAAGCTAGAGGGGGTGCAGGTGGTATTAGTAAATGTGCATGCGCCAAATTGGGATGATGTGGAGTTTATAAAGAGGATTCTGGGGAAGATACCGGACCTGGACTCGCACAGGTTGGTCATGGGAGGGGACTTCAATACAGTTATGGACCATGGCTTAGACACGTCAAGCTCGAAAACGGGCAGCGTGCCAGCAATGGCAAAGGAACTAAAAGAATTTATGGAACTGATGGGGGGGGGGGGGGTGGATCCATGGAGATTTGGGCAGCCGAGGGTGAAGGAGTTCTCCTTCTACTCACACGTGCATAAAGTGTACTCCCGGATTGATTTCTTTATTTTGAGCAGGGCCTTGCTAGCTGGTGTAGTGGACACGGGGTATTCGGCGATGACAATCTCAGACCATGCTCTGCACTGGGTTGACCTGCAGGTTAGCAAAGACGTTAACCAGCGCCCGCATTGGAGGTTGGATGTGGGACTTTTGGCCGTTGAGGGGATGTGCGAGCGGTTGAGGAAATGCATTCAGAGCTACCTGCAGGTCAATGACATGGGGGAAATTTCAGCAGCAGTGGTTTGGGAAGCACTGAAGGCGGTGGTAAGGGGGGAGCTGATCTCGATCCGGGCTCATAGGGAGAAGGTTGACAGGGCAGAGATAGACTGACTGGTAAAGGAGATATTACAAATTGATAGGAGGCATGCGGAGACCCCAGATGCAGGGCTTTTAAGGGAACGGCGAAAGTTGCAGGCACAGCTTAGCTTTCTGACCACAGGGAGGGCAGTGGAGCAGCTGAGAAAGGCGAGGGGGGGGCGATTTATGAACATGGGGAGAAGACCAGCAGAATGCTTGCACAGCAGCTTAGGAAGAGGGAGGCAGCCAGGGAGACAGGGAAAGTAAAGGACGGTGAGGGGAACCTGGTTGGTGATTCAGTGAATAAGGCATTTAGGGATTTCTACAGCAGGCTGTACAGGTCGGAACCCCCTACGGGGCCGGAGGGAATGAGGCACTTCTTGGAGGGGCTGAATTTCCCAACTGTGGACGGGGAGCGGGTGGAAGGGCTGGGGGCCCCAATTGTGCTGGAAGAGATAGTGGAGGGCTTGAAGGCCAAGCAGGCGGGTACGGCCCCGGGTCCGATGGGTACCCTGTGGAGTTTTATAAAAAGTTCTCGGGGATATTGGGGCCAGTGTTGTTGAGGATGTTTAATAAGGCAAGGGAAAGAGGGGTGCTGCCCCCGACGATGTCACAGGCCACGATTTCACTGATTCTTAAGCCGGACAAGAACCCGGAGCTGTGTGGGTCCTCCAGGCCAATCTCCCTGTTGAACGTGGATGCCAAGTTGCTGGCCAAAATCCTGTCCTCCAGGATTGAGGATTGTGTTCCAGACGTTATTGGGGAGGACCAGATGGGGTTTGTTAAGGGTAGACAGTTGGTGGCCAATGTAAGAAGGTTGTTAAATGTGATCATGATGCCCCCGGAAGGTAGGGAGGTGGAGGTAGTGATCGCACTGGATGCAGAAAAGTATTTTGATCAGGTAGAATGGGATTATCAATGGGAGGTACTGGGATGGTTCGGATTCGGGTAGGGCTTTATTGACTGGGTCAGGTTGCTGTATCAGGCTCCTGTGGCAAGTGTACAGACGGATAGGGCAACTTCGGACTATTTTAGACTGTGTTGGGGGACGAAACAGGGATGCCCCTTCTCCCCACTGTTGTTTGCGCTAGCTATTGAGCCGCTGGCAATTGCTCTGAGAGCCTCAAGGGGCTGGAGGGGACTGGTCCGGTGCCCAGTAGAGGGGATGGAAGAAATCATGAAGGTTCCAGGGGAATTTGGCCGGTTTTTGGGGTATAAGCTAAACATGGAAAAGAGTGAGATGTTTGTGGTTCAGGCGTGGGGACAGGAGGGGCGACTGGGAGAACTGCCGTTTAGGTCAGTCGGAGAAGTTTTAGGCACATGGGCATCCAAGTGGTGCGGGAATGGGACCGGCTGCATAAATTGAATCTGGCCCGGCTAGTGGACCAAATGAAGGATGATTTTCGGAGATGGGACGCACTTCCATTGTCTCTGGCTGGGAGGGTGCAAACGGTGAAAATGACGGTCCTCCCGAGATTTCTATTTGTATTTCAGTGTCTCCCCACCTTTATTCCGTGGTCCATTTTTAAGCGGGTCAACAGAGTAATCACAGGCTTCGTCTGGGTGGGCAAGACCCCGCGCGTAAGGAAGGTAATGCTTGAGCGGAGTCGGGGAGAGGGTGGGCTGGCGCTGCCAAATTATAGCAACTATTTTTTAGAAAAATATTTTTATTGAAGCATTTGCAAAATTTTTATAATAATAACAAACAAAACAATAATAATATAAACATCAACATGGTAAACTAGACATTCCCCACCCAACCCCTTCTGTACATCCCTTAACCATATCCTAGTGGCCAAAATCTTAGCCAGCAGCTTGACATTTACGTTCAAAAGCGAGATCGGCCTACATGACTCACATTGCTCCGGGTCCTTTTCTCATTTAAGGATGAGCGAAATCGAGGCCTGCTACATCGTTGGGGGGAGGATTCTCCTCTCTTTAGCCTCATTAAAGGTCCTCATCAGCAGTGGGCACAACACCTCTGAGAACTTCTTATAAAATTCTACCGGGTAAACAGCCGGCCCCGGAGCCTTGCCCGACTGCGTGCCCTCCAGTCCTTTAACAATTTCCTCTGCTTCAATCGGGGCCTCCAGCCCCTCCACCAGGTCCTCCTCTACCCTCGAGAACCTCAACTGATCTAGGAATTTCCTCATCCCTTCTATACTAGGCGGGGGTTCCGACTCATATAATTTACTATAAAATTGTTTAAAAACGGCGTTCGAATCTCCACGGGTCAACCCCCCACCCCCGCCCCCATCTGCTCCATAAATCCCCTCAACTCCTTTGCCGCGGCAGGCCTTCTTCCAGTCCTGGATTTTGACCAGTCCAGATCGGGATCAATGACCATGTTAAAGTCCACCCCCCCATGATCAAGTCATGAGACTCTCGGTCCGGGATCTTGCCTAACACCCGTCTCATAAATCCCACATCGTCCCAGTTCGGAGCGTATACATTTACAAGCACCACCCGTACACCCTCCAGCTTCCCACTCACCATAATATATCTACCCCCCACTCGGTCTGCCACAATTCTTCCAGCCTCAAACGCCACCCGCTTGCTGATCAATATTGCTATCCCCCTGGTCTTTGAGTCCAGCCCAGAGTGAAACACCTGACCAACCCACCCCTTTCTCAATCTCGTCTGATCAATAATCTTTAGATGTGTCTCCTGAAACATTGCTACGTCTGCCTTCAGCCCCTTTAAATGCGGAAAAACACAAGCCCTTTTGACCGGCCCATTCACCCCCCCCCCCCCCCCCCCCACCCCCCGCCGACTGGCCAACTAGCCATAACCTTTTTTTGGCCAGCCCAGAGCCTGCACCCCCCGCTTCCCCACAAGTAGCCACTAACCTCGACCTCCATTTTGTTCCCCGATAATAGTTCCTCCTCTGTCAGCGAAGCAGCCTCCCACTTCCCCCTCTCCCCCCGCCCCCCCCCCACAACAGTCCCCGAAACCTAATCTTCCAGGTCAAGCACCATCTTAGCCCATGTGCACCCCCCACCACGCTTCCGAGAGTCAGCTGACCCATGCTGAACTCGACAGCCCCTGCCCTTGGTGCCAAACAGTCTGGCTCCCTATTGTTCGAACCCCTCTCCCGACATGCATAAACCACTTACAAACGTTGCAGTCCCCAGTAAGTAAACAACTCAAGTAAAAGAAGTTAACATAAACCAATGAAGAAACAATCGCTTGAAACCAGGCACAACCTCCCACAGAATAGCACCAACTTCCCCCTCCACATCCAATCTCTGCAAAAACAAAGCACCCTCAAACCACCACCCCAGCACAATACTTAACCCAGAAGCACATATAGTCTTATTTGAACCAATATAAAAATTACCGTCATGTGAGAGTACCTTTATGAAATGGATGTTTAAGCAATGTACCTTTAAGAAATGGAGCAGCTCATATTACTGAAGTGATGTCAGAGGAGGGAGCTGAGCTGAGATCACTTCTGATTTTTGGGTGTTTTTTTCAGTTTTGAGGAGAAGAGCTTGGGTGTGTTTGTGTTTTTGCAGTAAGCTGGATCTACGGTGATCTCTGCCAAGAAAAGACTATCTCTGAATCATTTGGGTGATTTAAACTCATAATAGTAATGTCTTTAACCTGATATGTTTCTGTTTAAAGGTGTTAAGTCTTTTGGAGGTTTGAAGGAACATTTTGAGGGATTATTTAGTGTATTATTTTCGGGGTTATCTTTGAAGTAAGGGGTGTTAAGGGATCCAATGTTTATTTAAAAAGGTTAAGTTGAATTCATGGAATAAACATTGTTTTGTGTTTAAAAACCCACGTGTCCATAATTGTAGTACCACACCTGGAGACCAAGCCGTGTGCTTCAAAAGCAACAATACATTAAAGGGAGAGGTTGATTGAACTCCATGATACATTTTGGGGTTCTGAAAACGCCGCTCCCATAACATTACAAAAATTACAAACCGCTGCCACATAACTCCTTCAAGACTTAAGTGTCCTTTATGAAGCTTCCAGCTTCTTTCCTTTGATAAAAGATCATACATGGTCCGGTGCCTCAAAGTAAAGGTGCCGGTCTTCGTGCGTAACCCACAACCGCGCTGGATACAACATCCCGAATTTCACCCCCTTCTTGAAGAGGATCGCCTTCACCCGGTTAAACTCAGCATGTCTCTTGGCCAACTCCGCTCCCAGGTCCTGGTAGATGCGCACTTCGTTGTTCTCCCATCTGCTGCTCCACTCATTCTTGGCCCACCGCAAGATGAGTTTTTTGTCCGAAAAACGGTGGAAACGCACCACCATGGCCCTCGGCGGATCATTCGCCTTGGGCTTCCTTACGAGGGCTCGATGCGCTCCGTCCACTTCCAGGGGCCGAGAAAACACCCCGGGCCCCATCAGCGTCTCCAGCATGCTCGCCACATATGCTCCCGCATTCGACCCCTCAATTCCTTCGGGGAGGCCAACGATCCTTAAGTTCTGCCTCCTGGACCTGTTCTCCAGGTCCTCCAACTTCTCCTGCATTCTCTTGAGACGCTCATCCAACACCTCCACCTTATGCTCCAGCACGGTTAGATAGTCCTCCTGGCTGGACAACTTCAGCTCAATTTCTTGTATCGCTTTCCCTTGGGCCGCCTGGTTCAAAACCACTTGATCGACCGCAGCCTTGATCGGGTCCAGCGTTTCCTTTTTCAGCTCAGCGAACCAGTCCTTAAAGAACTTCATCTGCTCCTCCTTAGATCACTGAGCCACCGCTCCCTGGTCCTGACCCTCGGCCATGCTGCGCCGCAGTACCAGCTCCGACTGCTTCACTCTATCTGGGCTGAGTCTTTTCACACGGCCACTTCTCGTCCAATTAGCCATACATCGGAGGGGGAATCCTTCTTAATATCGTCCACTACACCGATCTATCCCTTAAAGTCCGAGAAAAATCGGGAAATAAGTCCAAAAGTCCGTTTCAGGCAGGAGCTATCGAACGTGCGACCTACTCCTGCATTGTCGCCACTGGAAGTCATTTTAGCAACTATTACTGGGCATCTAATATAGCCATGATCAGGAAGTGGGTGGTGGTTGGGGGAGGGGGGGGGGGGGGGAGGCATGGGTGCGTATGGAGGTGGCTTCTTGTAAGGGCGCCAGTCTGCGCCTCTGCCGCTCCAGCCGGCACGGTACTCCACCAGCCCCATGGTGGTGGTGGCCCTGAGAGTTGGGGCAAGGAGAGGCGGCATGTGGGAGCAGTGGTCTGGGCCCCAATTTGTGATAATCACCGGTTTGCCCCGGGGAGTGTGGATGGGGGGTTCCGGTTATGGCAGAGAGCGGGGATTGAGAGGATGGGGTTTGTGTTCATACAGAGGAGCTTATGAGTATGAGGGCATTAGAGGAAAAGTTTGGGCTGGCGAGGGGAAACAAATTCAGGTATCTGCAGGTGCGACACTCCCTTTGTAAACAGGTGTCAACCTTCCTGCTCCTACCGCTGAGGGGGATTCAGGACAGGGTAGTTTCCAGAGGGTGGGTAGAGAAGGGGAGCGTCTCGCACATCTATAAAGGAGCTTATGGGGTCGGAGGAGACACAGACTGAGGAGCTGAAGCGCAAGTGGGAGGAAGAGCTGGGAGGTGAGATAGAGGATGGTTTATGGGCAGACCAGAGTCAACGCGTCCGCAACATGTGCCAGGCTCAGCCTGATACAATTTAAGGTTGTTCACCGGGCTCACATGACAGTGTACAGATTCTTTGGGGTGGAGGACAGGTGCACAAAATGCGCGGGAGGACCAGCGAACCATGTCCACATGTTTTGGACATGTCCAAAACTTCGGGGATTCTGGCAGGAGTTTGCAGATGTCATGTCCGGGTGTTAAAAATAAGGGTGGCGCTGAGGCCAGAGTTGGTGATTATCGGGGTGTTGGAAGATCCGGGAATCCAGGAGGAGAAAGAGGCAGATGTTCTGGCCTTTGCTTCCTTGGTAGCCCGGAGACGGATACTATTAGCTTGGAGGGACTCAAAGCCCCCGAAGTCGGAGACCTGGCTATGGGACATGGCGAGCTTTCTTTGTTTGGAGAAAATTAAGTTCGCCATGAGAGGGTCACTGTTAGGGTTCACCCGGTGATGGCAACCGTTCATTGACTTCTCTGCGGAAAATTAATTGTCAGCAGACGGGGGGGGGGGGGGGGGGGGGGGTCGTTTAGGTTACAGTAGGGGGTAATAAGGGTGGGACCTGTACGAAAGGTAAACAGCTTTTGCATTATGGTTTCATGTATATTGTTTATTTTGTTGTGACTATACCAAAAATACCTCAATAAAAATGTTTATAAAAAAAAAATCAACTATACAGTTTGTACAGATTTTTCTCCTTTTTCACCCCCCCCCCCCCCCCCCACCGTCCGCATCACCCACCCCCCTACCCCCCTACCCCCCTGCGACGAACAGCTCCTCAAACACGGTCAGAAACATCCCCCACCTTTTCTCAAATACCCCTGCTGAGCCCCTTAACTCATACTTTATCTTCTCTAACCGCAGGAAGTCTCACAGGTCATCCAACCGCTGCTACCCCCAGTGGCGATGCCGACCGCCACTCCAGCAAAATTTGTCACAATCAGAGAGGAGAAGGCCACAACATCGACCTTCCTCCTCTCCATGAGCTCCGGCTTCTCTGAAACACCAAATATCCTCACCAAAGGGTCCGGGTCCACCTCCTCCTCCACTATCCTGGCTAAGACCGTGAACACTCCTGCCCAGAATCTTCCCAATTTTTCACAACCCCAAAACATGTGCACATGATTCTTTGGCCCCCGCCCACACCTCTCACACTCATCTGCTACCCCCTGAAAGGACCCATTCATTCTCGCCCGAGTCATATGCACCCTGTGCACCACCTTAAACTGTATCAGGTTCATCCTTGCACAAGAGGAGGTCCCATTTACCCTTCGCAGTGCCTCACTCCATACTCCCTAATTGATCTCCATTCCCAAATCCGCTTCCCCTTTCTCCTTGATCTTCACCATCCGCTCGCCTCCCTGCTCCCCCAGCCACTTATATATATCCCCAATTATTCCTTCCCCTTCCACATCCAGAAGCAGCTGTCGCTCTAGCAGGGTGTATCCCGGCAATCTAGGGAACCCCTTCCAGACGTTTTGTGCAAAGTCCCTAGCCTGTAGATACCTGAACTCATTACCCCTTTGCTCCTCCAGACTGGCGAACCCTTCTTCCAAAAACAAATCCCTCACCTTGATCAGCCCCACTTCCTTCCACCTCCTGTATACATTATCCATTCCCTCCCTTCCGGCTCAAACCCATGAGTCTCGCAGAGCAGCGTTAGCACGACATCCCTTCCACCTAAAATGCCTCCTCAGCTGATTGCATATCTTCACTGTGGACTGCACCACTGGGCTCCCTGCATATCTACTCGGAGCCATTGGCAATGCTGCCGTCACCATAGCCCTCAAACTAGACCCCTTACAAGATTCCTCCTCCATCCTATCCCACTCTACCTCTTCTCCTTCCCACCACCTCACTTTTCAAAGAGAACTAAGGGACCGCTGTGTGTTCTGCTTCATGGAGACATGGCGCACTCCTGCTTCACCGGACTGTGCCCTACTACCAGAGGGCTTCTCAATCCATCGAATGGACCGTACGGCGGCCTCAGGCAAGGCAGGTGGAGGTGGGGTCTGCCTCCTCATCAACACCTCCTGGTGCCTAGATGTAGCAACACTGGCGAGTATCTGCTCCCCGGACCTGGAATACCTGACGCTAAAATGCCGCCCCTTCTACTTCCGTGGGAGTTCAGCTCAATTATCCTGACGGCAGTTTACATCCCACCCCATGCGAATGTGAAATTTGCACTGGACGAAATATTCACCACCACAAATAGACTTGAAACGAAACATTCCGAGGCCTTGTTCATTGTAGTTGGGGACTTCAATCAGGCCAAGCTCAAGTGCATACTACCAAGTTACCACCAACACGTCACCTGTTCCACCAGAGGCCCAAACATCCTGGACCACTGCTACACAAATATCAAACATGCGTACCGCTCTATCTCCCACCCACACTTTGGCAAATCTAACCACAAGGCTGTGCTCCTGCTCCCGGCTTATAAGCAAAAACTGAAGCAGGAGAATCCGTCAAAGAAAGTTGTGCATTGTTGGTCTGAGGAATCGGATGATCTCCAACAGGACTGAGAGTCAGTGGACTGGTCAGTATTTAAAAACTCTGCGACCAGTCTGAACGAGTACACCACTACAGTAACTGACTTCATTAGTAAGTGTGTCGAAGACTGAGTGCCAAAGACGAAAATTTTGCGTGTTTCCCAACCAGAAACCCTGGATGAACAGGGATATCCACTGCTTGCTGAAGTCTAGGTCTGAGGCTTTCAAGTCAGGCGACCCTGACCTCTACAAGAAAGCCAGATATGATCTATAGAAATCCGTCAAAGATGCCAAAAGACAATACCAGACCAAGCTCGAATCCCAGGCTAGCCACACGGATCCCCGCCGTCTATGGCAAGGTCTGCAAGACATAACAGGCTACAAGATGAAGGCATGTAAAATCGTCGGTTCCAACGCATGAGCTCAACGCATTCTATTTCCGCTTTGAGCAAGACGTCAGCGAGTGTGAGCCCTCTAACCCAGAAGCCGCGGATGAACTTGTATCTGAGATCACCACTGCAGATGTCAGAGCAGCCTTCTCGAAGGTCAACCCACGGAAAGCCACTGGCCCGGATGGGGTACCCGGATGAGCACTCAGGTCTTGCGCGGATCAGCTGGCGGGGGTATTCGCAGACATCTTCAACCTCTCTTTACAACAATCTGAGGTCCCTATCTGCTTCAAGAAGACGACCATCATCCCTGTACCAAAACAAAGTCAAGCAGCGTGCCTCAATGACTATCGTCCAGTGGCTCTGACATCCATCATCATGAAGTGCTTCGAAAGGTTAGTCATGGCACAAATCAACTCCAGCCTCCCGGATTGCCTTGATCCACTACAGTTTGCCTACTGCTGCAACAGATCCACAGCAGACGCCATCTCCCTGGCCCTGCACTCTACCCTGGAACACCTAGATAACAAAGACACCTATGTCAGACTCCTATTTATCGACTACAGCTCAGCCTTCAACACATCATTTCCACGAAACTCATCTCCAAACTCCGTGGCCTTGGCCTCGGCCCCTCCCTCTGCGACTGGATCCTGAACTTTCTAACCCATAGACCACAATCAGTAAAGATAGACAACAACACCTCCTCCACGATCATCTTCAACAACGGTGCCCCACAAGGCTGTGTCCTCAGCCCCTACTATACTCCTTATACACCTATGACTGTGTGGCCAAATTCCCCTCCAGCTCGATTTTCAAATTTGCTGATGACACCACCATAGTGGGTCGGATTTCAAACAATGACGAGACAGAGTATAGGAATGAGATAGAGAATCTGGTGAACTGGTGCGACGCCAATAATCTCTCCCTCAATGTCAACAAAATTAAGGAGATTATCATCGACTTTAGGAAGCGTAGTGGAGAACATGCCCCTGTTTACATCAATGGGAATGAAGTAGAAAGGGTCGAGAGCTTCAAGTTTTTAGGTGTACAGATCAACAACAGCCTGTCTTGGTCCTCCCATGCCGACACTATAGTTAAGAAAGCCCACCAACGACTCTACTTTCTCAGAAGACTGCGGAAATTTGGCATGTCAGCTACGACCCTCACCAACTTCTACAGATGCACCATAGAAAGCATTCTTTCTGGCTGTATCACAGCTTGGTATGGAGCCTGCTCTACCCAAGACCACAGGAAACTACAAAAGGTTGTGAATGTAGCCCAGTCCATCATGCAAATCAGCCTCCCCATTCATTGACTCTATCTATAATTTCCGCTGCTTCAGAAAGGCAGCCAGCATAGTTAAGGACCCCACGCACCCCGGACATACTCTCTTCCACCTTCTTCCGTCAGGAAAAAGATACCAAAGTTTAGGTCACGTACCAACCGACTCAAGACAGCTTCTTCCCTACTGCCATCAACTTTTGAATGGACCTACCTCGTATTAAGTTGATCTTTTCTCTACATCTTGCTATAACTGTAACATATTCTGCAGTCTCTCCTTCCTTCCTTATGTACGGTATGCATTGTTTGTACAGCATGCAAGAAACCATACTTATCACTGTATACAAATACATGTGACAATATAAATCAAATCAAATCAAAGCCGCACCTTGTCCACATTCGTTGCCCAATTAAAATGAAACAAGTTTGGCAAAGCCACCCCGCCCCCCCCCCCCCCCCCCGCCCCCCCCCCCCCCCCCCCCCTGCTGCCTCTGCCCTGTAGCAGGGTCCTCCCCACCCTCGGCACCTTCCCCGCTCATACAAAGTCAGAGATGATTGTGTCCACTTATTCCGAAAAAAAAGGAATTTGGTATAAAGATCGGGAGAGCCTGAAAGATAACAAGAACCTCGGCAGAATATTCATTCTCACCACTTGGACCCTCCCCGCCAATGTTAAGTGCAGTGTATCCCACCTCCTAAGATCCTCCCTGGCCTCCTCCACCAGCTTCGTTAATTTCCACTTATGGAGCCCCGTCCATTCCCTCGCTACCCGAATCCCCAAATACCTAAACCCATCCCCCGCTACCGTAAATGGCATCCCCCCTAAATTAGCCCGCTATGCCAGTTCATTCACCGGGAATACCTCGCTATTCCCTACATTCAGCTTGTATCCCGAGAACCCTCCAAACTTCCCCAACAGGCCATAATCCTTCCCATACTCTCCAACGGATCCGAAACATACAGCAAGAGGTAATAGGCATAGAGCGACACCCGATGCTCCCTCTGTCCCCTGCCACTCTGCCAACCCCGTGAGAGCCATCGCCAATGACTCTATGGCCAGTGCAAACAGCAGCGACAATACCCTGCCTCGTACCCCTGTGTAAGTCAAAACTTCGTGAGCTCATATCATTCGTCCTCACCCTCGCTCTTGGCGCCACATACAGCAACCGCACCCACGCCACAAATCGCAGCCCAAACCCAAACCTTCCCAAAACTTCGAACAAGTACCGCCACTCGACCCGATCAAATGCTTTCTCAGCGTCCATGGACATCATCACCTCCGGTAACAGAACTCTCGACGGATTCATCACCACATTCAACAGCCGTCATATATTCCTCGCGAGCTGCCTGCCCTTCACAAAGCCTGTTTGATCTTCTGCAACCACCCCCGGGACACAATCCTCCATCCTCCCCGCCAACAACTTAGCCAATACTTTCACATCCATGTTCAATAGTGATATGGGTCTATACGACCCACATTTCACCGGATCCTTCCCTTTTTTGTGGGATTTGTATGATTCATCGTCTCTGGCAACTCTTCCTTTTCCAGTGCTTCATTAAACGCCCCCAACAGATGTGGTGCCAGGTCCGCGGCAAATGCTTTATTAAAATTCTGCCGGGTACCCATTCGGCCCAGGGGCCTTCCCTGACTTCATACTCCAATGCCTGCCTCATTGCTTCCTCCACCTGGGGAAATTCCAGCTAGTCCAGAAACCACCCCATGTCCCCCTCCTCTCCTCCTGGGTCTGCCTCTAAAGTCCCTGGTAATACTCTCTAAATGCCTCATTTATCTTCCCTGGCTCTGACACCACATCCCCAGCCCCAGTTCAGATCTTCAATATTTCCCTGGAAGCAGCCTGCCTCCGCAGCTGGTGCGCCAGCATGCGGCTCGCCTTCTCCCCATACCCGTATTGCACCCCTCTTGCCCTACGCAGTTGCCCCACCGCCCTCCCCGTTGTCAGCCTGTCAAACTGCCCCTGCAACTGTTTCCTCCTCGCCAATCCCTCCGCAGTGGGAACCCTTGAATATTCCCTGTCCACCTCCACTATCTCGCTCACTAGACGGTCATGTTCCGCCCTCCTTTCCTTATTCGCCCGAACCGTAAATTAGATAATTTCTCCCCCAACCACCGCCTTCAGCGCTTACCAAAAAATGCCCGCCGACACCTCCCCATTCTGATTGAACTCCACATAATCCCTAATGGCTAACTGTACCTTATCACAAAAACCTCCATCCGCCAACAACCCCGAGTCAAACCTCTACCCCGGCCTCTGCTCTTGTCCCATGCTGAACCGAATATCCAGCCAGTGGGGTGCATGATCCGAGATAACTATCCCCGCATACTCTGCCCCCTCCACCCCAACCAAAATCTCCCGACTCACTACAAAGTGATCAATCCTTGAATACACCTTATAGACATGTGAAAAGGAATACTCCCTTCCCCCTGGGTTCTGAAAGCGTCATGGATCCACCATACACATCCTCTCCATAAACTCCTCCAGCTCCCTTGCCATTCATACCATACCCATTGACCTGGAGCTCGATCTATCCACCCTCGGCTCCAGGACACAGTTAAAATCTCCTCCCATGATCAACTGGCACGTGGCCAAATCCGGAATTGCTTCCAGCAACCCCCTCATAAAGTCCACATCATCCCAATTTGGGGCATGCACATTTACCAACACTACTGGTGCCCCTTCCAATACCCCACTCACAATCACATATCACCCGCCTGGATCCCTCACCTCCGTCGCACTCACAAATCCCATTTTTTTGGTCACAAAAAAAGCCACACCCCTCAATTTCAAATCAAACCCAGAGTGAAAAACCTGCCCAACCCACCCCTTCCTTAATAAATACTCAGGAGTAAAGGTAATTAAATAGTACACGGGGATTGGATTTAATCTGACACAAGAACATCTGAAGTTTAATTTTAAAGGTTTAATTTAAAGGAAAGATTCATGGCAGGACAGCTCCAAGGTGTGGTCTGCTCATCTTTCTCCATGTGGCAGGCTGGGGACAGTTCCAGTCCCCAGGGTCAGCATGTGTGCAGGAAGTGTCTCCAGTTACAGCTCCTGGACGCTCGAGTTTCAGAGCTGGAGCAGCGGCTGGAGACACTGTGGAGCATCCACAAGTCAGAGAACATCGTGGATAGCACGTAGAGAGAGGTGGTCACACAGCAGGCTCAGGCTCCGCAGACAGGAAGGGAATGGGTGACCACCAGACAGAGCAAGAGAGCGAGGCGGGTAGTGCAGGAATCACCTGTGGCCATTCCCCTGCAGAACAGATATACCGCTTTGGATACTGTTGAGAGGAATGGCCTCGCAGGGGAAAACAGCAACAGCCAAACTTGTGGCACCATGGTTGATTCTGCTGCAGAGGGGAGGGGTGATCAGTGTGACAGTGAAATAGTTACAGGGGATTCAATTGTAAGGGAAATAGACAGGCGTTTCTGTGGCTGCAAACGAGACCCCAGGATTGTATGTTGCCTCCCTGGTGCAAGGGTGTCTCCGAGCGGGTACAGGACATTCTGGAGAGGGAGGGTGAACAGCCAGTGGTCGTGGCACACATCTGGCCTGTAGAAGTGCGGCTTTCACTCCGCGCAGATTTGGCAGTTTCTGGTTACGGCCCTGACCTCCTCGATGGAGTAGGGCAGATTGAGCATTTTAACAAAGTGGAAGAACCGGGTGACCCCCAGGTGGCAGAGGTTGTCGTGGAGGGTCCAGAGTCGGTCTACTTGTACACTGGCACAAGTGCCGCGGGACAGGGCATCAGGAGGCTCGTAGAGCTTCCCGGGACGATACAAGATCTCGTAATTATAGGTGGAGAGCGCGATCCTCCACCATAAGATCTTATCATTCTTAATTTTGCCCCGCTGTGCATTGTCAAACATGAAGGCTACCGACCGTTGGTCAGTGAGGGGAGTGAATCTCCTGCCGGCCAGGTAATGCCTCCAATGCCGCACAGCTTCGACGATGGCTTGGGCCTCCTTCTCGACGGAAGAATGGCGGATTTCTGAGGCGTGGAGGATGTGTGAAAAGAAGGCCACGGGTCTGCCCGCCTGATTGAGGATGGCAGCCAGAGCTACGTCTGATGTGTCGCTCTCAACCTTGAAGGGGAGGGACTCATTGATTGCGTGCATTGACGCCTGGCGATGTCTGCTTTGATGCGACTGAAAGCCTGGCGGGCCTCTGCCAATAGGGGAAAAACCGTGGACTGGATTAGTGGGCGGGCCTTGTCCACATAATTGGGGAGCCACTGGGCGTAATAAGAGAAGAAGCCTAGGCAACGTTTCAGGGCCTTGGGGGAGGGGAAACTCCATGAGGGGGTGCATGCGTTCGGGATCTGGGCCTATGACTCCATCATGCACTACGTAGCCGAGGATAGCTAGGCGATCAGTGCTAAACACGCATTTGTCCTTGTTATAGGTTACGTTAATGATTTTTGCAGTATGGAGTAATTTGCAGAGGTTGGTGTCATTGTCCTGCTGGTCGTGGCTGCAGATGGTGACATCGTCGAGGTGCGGGAACGTTGCCCGCAGACCATACCGGTCAACCATTCGGTCCATCTATTGTTGGAAGACCGAGACCCCATTTGTGACACCAAAGGGTACCCTTAGAATGCAGTGTACTTGCGGTCGTCCGGGTGAATGGGGAGCTGGTGATAGGCTGATTTAAGGTCTACTGTGGAGAAACCCTTGTATTGCGCTATCTGGATGACTATTTCAGATATGCGAGGGAGAGGGTACGCGTCAAGCTGCGTATACCTGTTGATGGTCTGACTGTAGTCTATGACCATCCTATGCTTCTCCCCGGTCTTTACAACCACCACTTGAGCTCTCCAGGGGCTGTTGCTGGCCTCGATAATGCCTTCCTTTAGTAACCGTTGGACTTCCGACCTAATGAAAGTCCGGTCCTGGGCACTGTACCGTCTGCTCCTGGTGGCGAAGGGTTTGCAATCGGGGTTAAGGTTTGCAATCGGGGTTAAGGTTTGCAAACAGGGAACAAGCAACAAGTCATCTGCATATAATGACACTCGGTGCTCCTCCCCACCCTGCACCAGACCCCTCCAATTCCTCGACTCCCTCAACGCCATGGCCAGGGGCTCAATTCTCCATATCATTTATATATACTACGAACAGCAAAGGTCCCAGCACTGATCCCTGCGAAACACCACTAGTCACGGCTCCCCGGGGTTTCCTGGCTGTCGCACTGCACACGCTTGTGGGGAATTTAGGGGTGCTTTGGAATCGGCCGCGGGTGGGGTCCACCCTGTCCATACGGGTACTGGGCGGTCGGGAACGTATGCCTGGGCGTTGTGGGAGGCTACATTTAGGGAATGTGCAAGTTTCCATGCCTCTTTAAGCCCTAGCGTATCGTTTTTCAGCAGTCGCTGGCGGATTTTAGTGGACAGCTTGCCCGCAACAAAAGCATCCCGTATTAAGAGTTCGGTGTGGTCATTGGCTGAGACTTGTGGACAGTTACAGTTTCTACCTAATACTAACAATGCGCGGTAAAAATCGTCCAGTGATTCCCCTGGGATCTGCCGTCTGGTAGCTAAAAGAATCCGAGTGTATACCTTATTCACAGTGTGGACGTAGTGCGTCCTCGAAACCATCCGCGTCTTTGATAAGCGTGTAGATTTCTGGGCTCACCCTTGAGTGGAGGACTTGCATTTACTGTTCCTCCGTGGGGGTAGTCGGGCCATCCTGATGTACTCGGTGAAACATGCCAGCCAATGTTTCAAAGTTGCTGCTGCATTTGCCATGTGGGGGTTGATTTGTAGACACTCTGGCTTGATGCGGAGAGCAGCCATTCTTCAGTTTTGTTCACTAAATTGATGCACGAGCAATCATAACTGAAACGAGATTGTAGTCCAATTGAAGGCTTTAATGAACAAGTAGTTACCCCAGCAGCTCCAGTACAGAATGACTGCTGTGGGTGAAACACAGACTCTTATGCTCCGCCTGCTGGGCAGAACCAGCAGGCAGGTTCTACCACTCATACAACAGTATAAAGTACATTCCACCTGGGTACCACGATACCCCTAATATAGCCTACCACAGGATGTATTCCCATTTGGAAGCAAGTGGACGTATTAACGAAAGGCAGCATGCTTTTGTGAAGGGGAGGTCGTGTCTCACTAACTTGATAAGAGTTTTTCGAAGAGGTCACAAAGATGATTAATGCAGGTAGCCATGATGTGGAGATGCCGGCGTTGGACTGGGGTGAGCACAGTAAGAAGTCTTACAACACCAGGTTAAAGTCCAACAGGTTTGTTTCAAACACGAGCTTTCGGAGCACGGCTCCTTCTTCATTCACCTGAAGAAGGAGCCGTGCTCCGAAAGCTCGTGTTTGAAACAAACCTGTTGGACTTTAACCTGGTGTTGTAAGACTTCTTACAATGCAGGTAGGGCAGTGGATGTTGTCAATATGGACTTTGACAAAGTCCCTCATGGCAGACTGATACAAAAGGTGAAGTCACACGGGATCAGAGGTGAGCTGGCAAGGTGAATACAGAACTGGCTAGGTCATAGAAGGCAGAGTAGCAATGGAAGGGTGCTTTTCTAATTGGAGGGCCGTGACTAGTGGTGTTTCGCAGGGATCAGTGCTGGGACCTTTGCTATTCGTAGTATATATAAATGATATGGAGAATTGAGCCCCTGGCCATGGCGTTGAGGGAGTCGAGGAATTGGAGGGGTCTGGTGCGGGGTGGGGAGGAGCACCGAGTGTCATTATATGCAGATGACTTGTTGCTTTATGTGGCGGACCCAGTGAGGGGAATGCCGGAGGTGATGCAGATCCTTAGGGAATTTGGGGGCTTTTCTGGGTACAAGCTCAACCTGGGTAAGAGTGAGCTGTTCGTCGTGCACCCGGGGGATCAAGAGGCGGGGATTGATAGGCTCCTGCTGAAAAGGGCGGGGAGGAGCTTTCGGTACCTGGGAGTCCAGGTGGCTAGGAGCTGGGGGGCCCTTCACAAGCTTAACCTCACTAGGCTGGTGGAGCAAATGGAGGAGGAGTTTAAAAGATGGGACATGTTGCCGCTGTCGCTGGTGGGTAGGGTGCAGTCCGTCAAGATGACGGTGCTCCCAAGGTTTTTGTTTCTGTTCCAGTGCCTCCCCACCCTTATCCCGAAGGCCTTCTTTAGGAGGGTCAACAGGCGTATTACGGGATTTGTGTGGGTGCATGGGACTCCGAGGGTGAGAAGAGTGTTCCTGGAACGGGGTAGGGATAGGGGGGGGCTGGCGTTACCCAACCTCTGTGGGTACTATTGGGCTGCCAACGCAGCGATGGTGCGTAAGTGGGTAATGGACGGGGAAGGGGCAGCATGGAGGAGGATGGAGATGGCGTCCAGCGTGGACACGAGCCTGGAGGCGCTGGTAACGGCACCGTTGCCGCTCCCTCCAACGAGGTATACCGCGAGCCCAGTGGTGGCTGCTACCCTCAAAATTTGGGGGCAATGGAGACGGCATAGGGGGGAGGTGGGGGGCTCGATGGAGTCCCCGATACGGAGGAACCACCGGTTTGTACCAGGGAGCATCAATGGCGGGTTTCTTGGCTGGCACAAGAAAGGGAGGTGGAGGAGCTGAAGGGTAAATGGGAAGAGGAGCTGGGTGAGGAGATTGAGGAGGGGACGTGGGCGGATACCCTGGAAAGAGTGAATTCCTCCTCTTCCTGTGCGAGGCTTAGCCTCATACAGTTCAAGGTGCTACATAGGGCACACATGACCGGGACGAGGATGAGTAGGTTTTTCGGGGAGCCCAGCAAACCACGCCCATATGTTATGGGCATGCCCAGCGCTGGGGGAGTTTTGGAAGGGGGTAGCAAGAACGGTGTCGAGGGTGGTAGGATCCAGGATCAAGCCAGGCTGGGGACTCGCAATGTTTGGGGTTGCAGCGGAGCCGGGAGTGCAGGAGGCGAAAGAGGCCGGTGTTCTGGCCTTTGCGTCCCTAGTAGCCTGGCTGAGGATCTTGCTTCAATGGAAGGATGCGAGGCCCCCAAGCGTGAAGGCCTGGATCAATGACATGGCGGGGTTCATCAAATTGGAGAGGGTGAAATTTGCCCTGAGGGGATCAGTGCAGGGGTTCTTTAGGCTGTGGCAGCCTTTCCTGGACTTCCTGGCAGAACAGTAGGAAAATAGGCCGGCAGCAGCAGCAATCCGGGGGGGGGGGGGGGGGGGGGGGGGAAGGGGGGGGTGTTTGTTTCGGGGGAAGGGAGAAATGTGTATATGTGTTTATTGAATATGCCGGGTGTTTATCTATTTCATCTTTTTGTAATTACTGGGGGGGGGGGGGGGGGGAGGGAGGTTTGGTTTGGGGGTTAGTGTGTTTTTCTTTTGGTTGTTGTTAATACTGTTTTCTTGTTGATAGTTTCTGATTTTGATATGTTTTGGAAAATCTCAGTAAAAATTATTATTTTTTTTAAATAAATAAATGATTTGGAGGAAAATGTAACTGGTCTGATTAGTAAATTTGCGGACGACACAAAGGTTTGTGGAATTGCAGATAGCGATGAGGACTGTCAGAGGATCCAGCAGGATTTAGATCGTTTGGAGACTTGGGCGGCGAGATGGCAGATGGAGTTTAATCCGGACAAATGTGAGGTAATGCATTTTGGTAGGTCTAATACAGGTAAGGATTATACAGTGAATGGTAGAACCCTCAAGAGTATTGACAGTCAGAGATCTAGGTGTCCAGGTCCACAAGTCACTGAAAGGGGCAACACAGGTGGAGAAGGTAGTCAAGAAGGCATACGGCATGCTTGCCTTCATTGGCCAGGCATTGAGTATAAAAATTGGCAAGTCATGTTGCAGCTGTATAGAACCTTAGTTAGGCCAAACTTTGAGTATGGTGTTCAATTCTGGTCGCCACACTACCATAAGGATATGGAGGCTTTAGAGAGGGTGCAGAAGAAATTTACCAGGATGTTGCCTGGTATGGAGGGAATTAGCTATGAGGAGAGGTTGAATAAACTTGGTTTGTTCTCACTGGAATGAAGGAGGTTGAGGGGCGACCTGATAGAGGTCTATAAAATTATGAGGGGCATAGACAGAGTGGATAGTCAGAGACTTTTTCCCAGGGTAAAGGGGACATAGGTTTAAGGTGCAAGGGGCAAGGTTTAGAGATGTACGAGCTAAGTGTTTTACACAGCGGGTAGTGGGTGCCTGGAACTCGCTGCCGGAGGAGGTGGTGGAAGCAGGGACGATAGTGACATTTAAAGGGCATCTTGAAATACATGAAAAGGATGTGAATAGAGGGATACGGACCCGAGAAGTGTAGAAGATTTTGGTTGAGACGGGCAGCATGGTCGGCATAGGCTTGGTGGGCCGAAGGGCCTGTTCCTGTGCTGTACTTAGTTCTTTGTTCTGTATAATTGCAGCAAGACACTCCTGCTTCTGTACTCGAATGCTCTCACAATGAAGGCCAACATACCAATTGTCTTCTTTAACATCTGCTGTACCTGCATGCGTACCTCAGCGAATCGTGTACAAGGACACCCAGGTTTCGTTGCACATTCCCCTCTTCTAATTTATCGTCATTCAGATAATAGTCGGCCATCTCGTTTTTGCTACCAAAGTGGATAACCTCACATTTCTCCAAATTAGACAGTATATGCCATTAATTTGCCCACTCACTCAACGTGTCTAAATCACCGTGAAGGATCTCTACATCCTCCTCAAAGCTCACCCTCCCATCCAACTTGGTGTCATCTGCAAATTTGGATATCACTTTTTGTTCTTTCATCAAAATTAATATATATTGTGAATAGCTGGGGTCCTAGCACCAATCCTGCAGACCCCCACTGATCACTGCCTGCCAATTTGAAAATAAAACATTAATTTCTACTGTCTCCTGTCTGCCAACCAGTTTTCTATCCACCCGAATACACTACCCCGAATCCCACGCACTTTAATTTTACATGCTAATCTCTTATGCAGGTCTTTGTCAAAAGTCTTCTCAAAGTCCAAAAATACCACATCTACTGGCTCCCCTTTGTCAACTCTACTCGTTACAACCTCGAAGAATACCATGAGATTTGTCGAGCATGATTTCCCCTTCATAAATCCATGCTGACTCTGTCCAATCCTGCCACTGTTTTCTAAGTGCTCTGATATAAAATCTTTATTAATGAATTCTAGAATTTTCCCCACTACTGATGTCAAGCTTACTGGGTCTATAATTCCGTTTTCTCCTTACCTCCCTTTTTAAATAGTGGAGTTACATTAGCTACTCTCCAATCTGCAGGAACTGTTCCAGAGTGTATAGAAACCTGGAAGATGACCACAATTGTATCTACTATTTCTAGAGCCCCTTCCATAAGTATTCTGGAATGTAGATTATCAGGCACTGGGGATTTGTTCGCCTTCAATTCCATCAATTTCGCCAACATCATTTCTCTGCTGATATTGATCTGCTTCAGTTCCTCCCTCCCACTAAACCATGCATGCCCCAACATTTCTGGTATCTGAATTGTGTAATTTGTGAAGACAGAGCTGTGTTTAGTCTGTGTTTAGCTCCTCAGCCATTTCTTTGTCCCCTATTATACATTCCCCTGTTTCTGACTGTAAGGGACCTACATTTTTCTTCACCAATCTTTTTCTCTTCACATACCTATATCATCTTTTACAGTCAGTTTACAGCAAGCTTACTCTCGTACTCTACGTTTTCCTTTTTAATCAATCCTTTGGTCCTTCTTTACTGAATTATAAACTGTTGCTAATCCTCAGACCCGTTGTTTTTCTTGGCCAATTAGTATGCATCTTCCTTGGATCAAATACTATCTCTAATTTCCCTTGTAAACCATGGTTTGACCAACTTTCCCGTTTTACTTTTGTGCCAGACATGAATAAACAATTGTTGCAGTTCCACCATGCGCTCCTTAAATGTTTAAATTGTCTACCCACTGTCATCCCTTTAAGTAATGTTCCCCGATTGATCAAGGCCAACTCACACTTCATTTCATCGTGTCTCCTTTGCTAATATTCAGGACCGTAGTCTCAGAATCAACTACTTCACTCTCCACCTTGATGAAAAATGCTATAATATTATGGTTATCCCCAAGGATGCACAACTAGATTGCCAATGATTCCATTCTCATTACACAGTACCCAGTCTAGGGTGGCTTGTGCTCTAGTTGGCTCAACATATTGGTCCAGGAAACCATCCCATATACACTTTAGGAATTCCTCCTCTACGGTATTGTGGATAATTTGACTTGCCCAATCTATATGCAGATTGAACTCACCCATAATTACAGATATTTCTTTATCACATGGATCTCTAATTTCCTGTTTATTGCCATAACCAACATCACAACTGCAGTTTGGGGGTCTACATACGACGGCCACTAACATTGTTTGCCCTTGGTGTTTCAGTGTGCCAAGAGCAGCACCAAATGTGCCTGAAAATGAGATGGCAAGCAGGCAAAGCTCAGTACATGTTAAATAGTGGAAAGTGCATGTGATAGAGTGCTAAGCTTACCCACAACAAACAGATCAGATTCAACCCCAGCAGAGCTGTATCATTCACAACTCCTCAGATAATGAGGGACCATGCAGCAAGACCTGGGCAACATCTAGTTATGGGAGGATGAATAACAAGTACCATTCTTCTGATGCAAGTATCAGGCTGTGACCATTTTCAACAAGAGAGAGAATGACCATCACTCCTTGGAAACTCAATGGCATTCCCACCCCAGCAATATGCTGGAAATCCACCATTGACGAGAAACTCAACTCAACCAGCCACAATAATACTGTGGTACAAGAATAGATCAGAGGCTGCCAATACTGCAGTGAGCACTTCACCTCCTGACTCCCCATAACCCTGCCCACAATCTACAAGTTACAAATTAGGCGTGATTGAATTTTTACCAACCAGGACGAACTGCAGGAAAGTCCCCAAGCTAAAACAATGCTGTCTGCACCCAGATTCACGCTCTCAACTCTGGGATCGAAAAACCATAAGTCACCCCCTTCAACTACAGCGGTTTAACACCCTGTGGTGAAGGCTCGTCGATCCTGGAGATTTATCCATTTTCAATTCCATTTGTCCCAGCAGTTAATTTTAACATATTCAAATGTTTGTGTTTTCATTCAGAGATATTTCACCCACATGGTTCATTGGGGAAATGGATCCTGTGAATAAATTGAACAGATGGATTATTACTTTCTTATCTCTCCCCACCTGTCTTTAATAGACCCACGTTCTGCTATCTGACTATATTGATTGAAGTTTTGGTGATTAGTTGTGAGTGAGGGGCCGGGTCTCCTGGGTGAGGGGCCGGGTCTCCGGGGTGAGGGGCCGGGTCTCCGGGGTGAGGGGCCGGGTCACCGGGGTGAGGGGCCGGGTCACCGGGGTGAGGGGCCGGGTCACCGGGGTGAGGGGCCGGGTCTCCAGTGTGAGGGGCCGGGTCTCCGGGGTGAGGGGCCGTGTCTCCGGGGTGAGGGGCCCGGTCTCCGGGGTGAGGGGCCGAGTCTCCGGCGTGAGGGGCCGGTTCTCCGGGGTGAGGGGCCAGGTCTCC